>NC_081406.1:176020545-176320545 GCF_030272615.1 Cryptomeria japonica | reverse complement strand
ATAACCACATGTTTATTTGCTTTGGAGATATGGATCATCATTGAGCATTTTTTGATTTTGGGATATGTTGGAAATTTATACAAGCATAATGGTATAATTGAACCATAATGACCTGAGAAAAATTTACATGATATTTGATTTTGCAAGATAGCACAAGCGTCAAGGTATAATAGAACAAGGACAACCTGAGTGCGGATTGCGTATAAAAAGACAAGATTAAACCATTTGTATGCGTAAAGTGGAATCATGTCTTCAGTGATGTGTTGTGCATCATGTCTCGAGACAAGTATTTACATAGGACAAATGATCGCCTTACAGACAGAAGACTAAGAAAATATTGGAGTTTCTCGATGTTCTCTAGCCTTGCAACATTGTGGAGAAAATATAGAGAATCCAATAATTTAAAAAGTTCAAATGCAAAATATAGTCAAAACTTTATGCAAAATGCAACATTTGATAGTTCAGAAAATCATCCATCAGCTCTTTGCTTTATGATTAGTGACTTGATTTGTGATTGTGTTTGCTTTTGGTTGCTAGATGTGATGTTCTATAGTTTTGACGGTTTTGAACATGTTGCGAATTTTGACGAATGTTGCCCCTAGCTAAGTGTGCCTCTCGATATGGATATGTATAGTGATTACCAAGCCATGGTAAGGTGTGACGAAGGAATGTGTGGATAAACCAGGATAGTGACTACGCTAAGTATGTCCTGAATGGATATGATGATAAAAATGTCGAGTGACGGCCGATAGTGTTTTAAGGATATGGATAAAATGGTATGGATATAGATAGAGGAGCTGTTCTCTCACAATAGCACCTGTTGCCAGGTTTTCACCAATTGCTTTTATTGCACCTTTTTATTTGCTTTTTCTTGATTTTTTTTGATTTTTTTGATTATTTTTTACTTTTTTCGTGCATTAGACTACTCAAGTATAGTATTTCTTCAGGTGAATGATGTTAGTTGGTTCTTCGAGCACATCTCCTTCTGAAGTTGTTAGCTGATATGCACCTGATCCATAGGCTAATAGGATGACATAGGGACCTAACCAGTTAGGCTCAAATTTTCCTTTCTTTGCCCGATCTTGCTGGTTTTTAGGATTTTCTTTGAGTACCAGGTCGCCAACTTTGAAGATTCAAGGAATGACTTTGTGGTTGTAGCTTTGGCACATGCGTTGCTAATATGCTTTGAGATGAGTGTAGGAATGCTGACATCTTTCATCTAGGAGTTCAAGTTCTTACAGTCGGTTAAATCGATACTCTTCATCTAGGATTAAGCCTTTCAAAGAGAATCTGAGAGATGGAATTTCTACTTCCAGAGGTAAAATGGCTTCGGATCCATATACTAATGAGTATGGTGTTGCGCCTGTAGGCATGTGGATGCTAGTTCTGTATGCCCAAAGTGTTGGATTGAGTTGTACATGCCAATCTTTGTCTGCATCATTCACTATTTTCTTTAGGATTTTCAATATTGTCTTGTTGGATGCTTCTGCTTGACCATTCCCCTGTGGGTAGTAAGGTGTAGAGAATCGATGTTGGATTTTGAATTTTTCAAATAATTCTTGTACATCTTGGTTTTTGAAAGGTCGTCCATTATCTGTGATGATGGAACTCGGAATACCATATCTATAGATCAAATAATTAAGGATAAAAGAGGCAATTTGTTTCCCAGTCACTGTGGTCATGGGGACTGCTTCTATCCACTTGGTAAAGTATTCTATTGCAGTTATAATGAACTTGTGTCTATTTGAAGATGAAGGATGAATTTTGCCAACCAAGTCCAGTCCCCACTGACAAAAGGGCCAAGATGTTGTAAATGGCTGCAGTTCCTATGCTGGTGCATGTATCAGATTGCCATGGATCTAGCACTTAGGACACTTCTTAGCAAAATGATAAGAATCTTTTTCCATTGTCGGCCAGTAATATCCCATTCTCAATAGCTTTTTAGCAAGAGTAGTACCACTTGAATGTGTGCCATAGATACCTTCATGAAGCTCATGTAAAATAGAGTCAGATTCATTACGATCAAGGCAACGAAGAAGAGTACCATCTAGACCTCGATGGTACAAAGTATCAGCAGTGAGGGTATAACGGGCGGCTTGCCAGATAAAGTTACATTTTTGGTTTCGAGATAAGTCAATGGGTAAGATATTGTTCTTGAGATAGTCATATATCGGTCCATATAATGGAGAGTCAGAACCGATTAAGGCATAGATAACATGGGATTCAGAATGGTCATAAGCGGGGGAGAACAGTTGCTCTACCAGAAACTTGTAATGACTCTGTTGGTCTGGAATTTGTAGTAGTGAAGCGATAGTAGCCATTGTATCGGTAGCTCTGTTGTTCAACCTTGGTATTTGCTCGAAGGTGATGTGTACAAAGTACTATTTGAAGTCATCCACCATTCTTTTGTAGGGTAGCAACTTGTCATCTTTCGTCTGATAGTCATCATTAACTTGATTGATAACTAGTTGTGAATCTCTGTAGACTTTGAGTTCTATGATTTTCCATTCTACTACCATCTTGATGCCTATAACCAATGCCTCATATTTAGCAACGTTATTTGTGCATGGAAACATAAGCCTATATGACCTTGGTATGGTGTTCCCTTCGGGAGTGATGAATAAAATGTTGGCACCTGAGCCATGTTGAGTGAATGATCTATCAAAGTATAAGGTCCATTGTGTTGTAGAAATAGCAAGAACATCTCTGTCCGGAAATTCAATCGCCATTGGTTGCTTACCAGGTAGTGGGGCTTCTGCCAGTTGATTTGCTATTACTTGTCCTTTGATAGCTCGATGCTCTGTGTAGTGGATATCAAATTCACTGAGAATCATGACCCATTTAGCCAATCGTCCTGTAAGAGCTGCTTTGCTGAGTAAATATTTGAGAGGATCAATCTTTGCAACTAGCTTGGTTGTGTGAGCCAGCATGTAATGTCGAAACTTTTGAGAGGTGAAGACCACAGCCAAACAAGCTTTCTCAATAAATGTGTAGTTGAGTTCATAGCCATTTAATGTCCTGCTGATGTAATAGATAGCCGATTCCTTTCCTTGTCGATCTTCTTATGCTAACAGTGCCCCCAGTGATACATCTATTATTGAAATGTAGAGAATAAGTGGCTTCCCTGCTACTGGTGGTACTAGAACTAGTGGGTTCATTAGATATTGCTTGATTTGATATAAGGATTCAGCACATTTGGCTTCCCATCTGAACAGTACATTCTTATGTAGTAGATGATTGAATGGTAAGCTTTTGTCTGCGAGTTGGGCGATGAATCACCTGATTGATTAGAGTCATCCTTGTAGAGACCTGAGCTGATTGATATTCTTTGGTGGTGGCATCTCCATGATGGCTTGTACCTTTGTTAGATCCACTTCAATACCTTTAGCTAAGACTATGTAGCCTAGTAACTTGCTTGATGTAACCCCGAAGACACACTTCTTAGGGTTCAGTCTGACTTGGAATTTTTCCAATCTATCAAAGATCTTCTCTAAGATGCCTAGATGTTCTGCTCGAGTGAAGGATTTAGCTAGTAAATCATCCACATAGTCCTCCATGAAGGTATGCATCATGTCATGGAAGATTGTTGTCATTGTCCTTTGATAAGTTGCCCCAGCATTCTTCAAGCCGAAAGGCATGACGTTCTGACAATACGTTCCCCAAGGACAGGTGAATGCTATTTTATCTTGATCCTCTAGAGCAATCTTGATTTGATTATAGCCTGAAAGACTGTCCATTAGTGATAGCATTGCATGGCCTACTGTGAGATCCACAATTATGTCAATACTTAGCAAAGGAAAGTCATCCTTTGGACAGGCGTTGTTGACATCTCTAAAATCTGTGCATATCCTGATACTGCCATCTGGTTTTGAAACTGGCACAATGTTTGAAATACACTCCTATGGGTTGAATAAATCCGATATCCAATAGTTTCTTGAGTCCAGCTTTAACCATGAGTGTCACATGAGGATTCATCTTTCACATTTTTTGCTTAACTGGTTAAGCTCCTGGAGCCATAGATAAGTGATGCATGATCAATTGTGGATCAATCTTGAGCATATCTTCATATGACCAAGAAAATTTGATTTTCTTTACTTTGAAGAATTTGATAAATGTTGGTTTTTCTTCTGTTGTAAGAGATTCTGCTAGATGTATATTTCTAGTTGCTTCTGTAGTACCAATGTTGATTGATTGAGTGGGCTCAACCAATATGGGTGATCACTCATGGTAATTCTTTGGAAGAGTGTCAAGTCTCCCATCTTCAGGTGCCTTAAAAAGGTTTTCACCCTTAGATGTGTCCTTTATTTTTACTTTGTTGTGATCTATTGTTGCCATTGACTGGTTTTCAGCAATAGATCCTTTACTGGTTTCATTTTTGCGACTAAGAGACTTGGCACTCCCAGGATTGTAGATGTCGTTACTTTGCTTACTGGTAGAGTTTGCTTCTAGGTTAACAGTACACAAGTAATGGATAATAGATTCGTCATCTGGGAAAATTGGTATATCATGGATTTCAGGTTCATCCCAGTCTATGAGGTCAGGAAAGACAAGTGGTAAGGAATCATTAGGTGGATCAAGGTCAACTATTGTGATTGTCATGATGGATGTATCTTCGTGATTGGACTGGATGTTAAAGAAGTTAAGGATTTCATCAAGGTCTTTGATGGTATCATCTTTAGTATAGACTTGCGCTAAATGACGCTACTCTTTTTCCTTAGCATCATAGATATTTTGTGGACCAAATTCAAGTAGTCTAGGCTCTGTGTCGTATGCATATTGAGAAGTGGGTGTATGACTATCATTGTCACAAATATCCTCAGTAATATTAGAACAGCTGCCCCATTCATATTCATTGGAATCGGTCTCAGAGGTAGTATCCTAGATTCTTTCGGTGCTGTAGACTGGTATGTTGTAGGGTGAGAACAGGTCCTTGATGATTGATACAAGTTTTGTAGTTTTCTCAGACTCTGTGTCAGATCCTGCTTCTACCTTTTGTATTTGTTCATATACTGTCCCTTGTTGAGGAGGAATGACATTATCAGGAGGTAGTTCTTCTTTGTTGGATATTGGTTCAGGGATGTGATGTACTTCTGTAGATACTGCCTTCTTTTGGATGACAAGCTCTGCTTGATGCTGCTTCCCTTCATGTTGTTCACGTTATTTACGTATTTTCTCTGCTGACTCAAATAGTGCCTCTTGCCATGATTCTTCTTTGTACTTCTTCTTTGCTTTCCACTAGGGTTTTTGATATGTGCATGGTGCTTTTCTTGGTAGTAGAGTGAGTTCATAACCCAATCATTTTTTGTCTCTACTAGATTGTGAATGAGGATCTATTGGTTCTGTGACACCTTCCTTATGCTTTCCAATAGGTCCTTTACCATTGTATCCCATTTGTTGCATGATTAAGTAGCCTTTTCCATACAGGTGTGTTGGTATAACTATCTCCATAGTAGCTACTCTATTATTGTCTTCTTCATCCTTGTATAACCAACTAAGTATCATGTCCTTTTCCTCTAATTCATGCTCTAGAGTGCCTAGCTGGATAAATGTGCCATCAAACTTGGTGATGGGCTGAGTTGCTTGATGGGTTGATGCAGTAGGTAATCCATGAGATTTAGGTGATGCTGGTAAGTTGGCCAAACACATGGGTTCTAAAGAGTATTCTCCCATGCCATGTTCTTTGATTTTGAGTTTTTGCTTGAAATCTCTAGACAGTGATGCAGATTTTTCTTGTTGAATATCTGGTGTCAAAGGATTTTGTTTTTCTCTATTGTGCGGAACCAGGCTATCTTGGGCTGCCCCCATTGCATTACAGTGCTGAAATGGATTATGATCAGCTGATATAGAAATCTCATGCCCATTATAGGGAAATTTTACACACTGGTGATAGGTGGAAGGCACTGCTTGCATTTCATGTATCCAGGGTCGACCTAGTAAGATAATGTATGTGAGATCTATGTCTAATACTTGGCACACAGTATCTTTCTGCATCGGTCCTACCTATATTGGCAACATCACTATTCCTTTAGAGGATCTTTCTTCATCATTATATGCCTTTATAGTAATCTTTTTGCATGGATCAATAGACTCCTCAGAGAAGCCTAATGCATGAGCAAGTTTTAAGGTACAAATATTGAGTCCAGCTCCTCCATCTATTAATACTCTCTTGACTTTGTGTTTATAGACTATGACTTCAATATGGAGAGGAGTATTATGTGGATGGCTCAATGAAATATTATCATGCTTAGAAAAAGTGAGATTATGAGGCCTTGTCATATGAGCGACCATGGCTTGGAATTTGTCAGTATCTAGATCTTGAGGTACATTTATTTCCAACAATGCTTGTTCCAATATGTCTTTGTGTTTTGGTGAAAGTTTGAGCAACTCTAGTATGGATATTTGAGCAGGAGTTTTGCGTAGTTGGCTAACTAAATCATATTGAATTTTGGGTACGGTGTTTGTTGTTGACATATGTCCCTTCAAGACATATTTTTGGGTCCTGGTTGTTACGTTGACAAATTCATGATTATGTTGGTCTCGGATTGTGATGACGTTTACATGATTGTCTACAGTTGATATATGATTGATGGTGTTATTGTAAACATGATTGATACGCACCCCACGGGTATCATTTGAAGTTGAAGCTCCATCTTTGTTGTAGTTTGGAAGAGGATTCTTGAAAGCTCCATGGTCACCATTTGTCTTGAGACCATCCACTGTTAAATCACCTCTATCAATCATGTCTTGAACAATGTTTTTCAATCTCATACAATCATTTGTTTGATGACCTTTGTTGCGATGAAAATCACAAAAGTGTGAGTCATTCCACCAAGGTGGTTTGATTTGGAGTTCATAGTTGTTGATTGCTAGTAAAGAGATGATTTTGTTTGCCAAGAGTTCTCTGAATGCTGACTCCAGTGATTGTCCTAATGGTGTGTAGATGCGCTTTTGATAGGTGTTGGTATTATCTCGTGAGTTATTATTCTATCAATCATGTCTTGAACAATGTTTTTCATTCTCCTACAATCATTTCTTTGATGACCTTTGTTGCGATGAAAATCACAAAAGTGTGAGTCATTCCACCAAGGTGGTTTGATTTGGGGTTGATAGTTGTTGATTGCTGGTAAAGAGATGATTTTTTTTGCCAAGAGTTCTCTGAATGCTGACTCCAGTGATTGTCCTAATGGTGTGTAGATGCGCTTTTGATAGGTGTTGGTATTACCCTGTGAGTTATTATTAGGCCCTCGATTGTTGTTATTGTTTTGAGCATTGTTGGTGTTATTTGCGTTATTGCCGTTGTGTTGATTGGTATTAGGTGTGCAAGTGTTAGTGTCAGGGTTAGCACCTTTGGGATTCTTTGTATCTTGAGGATTTCTTGATAATGCGAGCATAGGCTGCTTGGATTTTGGATCATTTGGTTCATTGCCTCCTTTGTTTCCATTGTTTTTATTTCTGGTCTAGAACCTAGATTTGTCTAAGTTATTGTTGTTTTGATTGTTGTAGTTTGATGAACTTGTTCCTTCTTTGAAGAATTTGAGCATTCCTTTCTTGACACATGCTTCTTCCACTTGAATGTCATTTTCTATTAGTTTAGCAAAAGATGGTATGCATTGGAGCTTGAGCCTGTAACTCATCTCACTATTCAAGTTATCAATGAAAAATTCCATTTTCTCCTTTTCAAGAATATCGCAAGGATATCGTGAAACCATACGGTGCCAACGTTGAAGGAATACCATGAATGTCTCATTGTTTTTTTGTTTGGTATTACAGACGTCTAGCATGGTGATAGCATGTTGAATGTTATATGAATACTATGTTATAATTTTGTTGACTAGTTCATCAAATGATCTGACAGGAGGTGTGATCTTGGATAACCATTCCATCGTTTGTCCTCCCAAGCTTCTTGGGAATAACCTCATCAGATAGGTGTCGTCATGAGCGAATTCAAGACTCATTGTGCAGAATTCTCGAACATGATCATGGGGATCACTTTTCCCATCATATTTGTCAAATTTTGGAACGTCTGAGTTTGGAGGAAAAGGCACCATGTTCAATCTTCTGTCAAATGGATAAGGACAAATTTCATTTAATGAGTACTGTACTATCGTTCCTTGTTGCATGTCTTGCATTTGTCTTTGTAACATTTGCATTTGTTGAGTAAGAGAAACCAAAGGCGCATTATTTTGCTGAGGGAGAAACTCTTCCCTTGTATTAGTTCTCAGTTGAAATGGTGTGTTGAATGGTATATTTTTCTCTGGAGTGTCTAGCTCGGGTATACGCATTTTTGGTATACATTGTTCTAGAATGTGTTGCTTAGGTATGTTTTGTTTAGGATCACGAGTTTCCTCTTCTCTTTGTTGTTCTTGATATGCATATTGTTGAGATCCGGTTCTAAAGATGTTTGCGTCTAAATCTTCTGGAAGTTTAACACCTTTACTTGTGAGCATGAGTAGATATTTCTCTTTGTCATTTTCCATGAGTCTTTCCACAAGTTTTTGAAAGGAAGCACTTTCTTGACATTCTCGAAGGAGTTCTTCTGTGATTTCAAGCTCTTCTAGATGTGGTCCTTCAAATGGATTAGATAACCTTCGAGTCATGCTTGATTCTGGTGTTGCTTCGCTTTGTTTGTTTTGTTTAGAGCGAGTGACAGGCATTTTAGTAGAAGCTTTATGTGACAAAGGGGACAAAATCCTCTTCGATATGTTGCTCCAGGGTTGGTGGTTCAAATCAAGGTGTGTTGTAAGTGATGCACTTGTCAGGAAAGAAGGTTGGATTGATCTTTCCTCCGTGGTTTATGATTTGACTGAATGTGGATTTTTGACAATATGCTCTAGTCTTCAAACGCTCTTTGTCAAATTCGGTGGATTTTTTCTCGATATAGCGTTGACCGTGATGAAGAAAAGTTCGATGAGATTTGAAAAGTTGACGATTGATGTACAAAAATTTATTTCTTTTGAGAAATTTGGAAAAACTTGGTTGTTGTTTCTTCAACGTGGTGTTACGATAAATATTCTTTCTTCTCAGAATATGGGGATTAGTCATGCATAAGTGATCAATAGTTTCTTTTAATTTGTTTTAGATTTATTTGATCTTGCTTTGAAAACTCAAGTTTTACTTTATCAAAGTGAAGGTTTAGATGCCCCCTCATGACAAAGCGTGTCAAGTGATATGGATAAAGTCTCCTAATATGGAAACTTGATTTGACAACCTAAGATTTTTGAACAAGTGTTTTTGAGATAAAATCTGTGAGATGATAAAGGACTTATTTGTCACTTGTGATGATGTTTCCTGATTTTGATAGAATAGATATGTTTATTGCGCAACCAGTTTTGGATTCTGGACAACTTTTGTTTGACACAAAATTTTGCTCAAGAAATAGTTTTTAATGCTTCATTTTGATATTCTGATTTGACGAAAATGAAGCTGATGAAAGGATATTTCAAAAATGTGTTCTAAATTTTCAAAATTTTCCACTATTTTGCCCCCTGTTTTTCAGGTTTGGGATTACGCGCTAAAACAGAGAATGAATGCACTACAGAAATTTCATGATGCGCTAGGGAAAAGACCCCATGCACTAGGCTGTCCCGATCTATGCGCTAATTATAAGATTGTGAAAATTTGTTTTCTGTTTTTCTTAAAAGATCATGCACTAGTATGGGCCTGCCATGCGCTCACTGACGAACCTAATGTGCTAGTGTTTGACTCCCATGTGCTAAGCTGATGCTTTCACGCGCTAGGCTATTTTTCGAACGCGCTAACTATTTAATACTGCTCTTGAATTTTAGTGACATGCTACTGTTAAAACTGGACGCGCTAAAGTGAAGATTTGATGCGCTAAAAGAAGTACCACACGCACTAAGAAGTTGTTCTCACGTGCTAGACTGCCCTAATATTTTCTTTTGTCTAGTTGTTGCAATTTTTGAAATTTGTTTTGAGTTTTTCAGTACTGATAGATGATTTTTTGAAGTAATAAATGTAAACACAGCACCAAAGAGACAACCATTTTGCCTAATCTAACAATAAGTGTATGTTCTAAGAGGATGTGTTCAAATCCCCAATGTTTTAACAGGTTTGGATACAAATAATACACTTCAGAAAGACTCTTTATTCAAGGGTCATAAATAATACCATATCCCACTAGTCTGGATACTCCATCAGCTCAAACAGTCGTGTCACCCCCTAGGGGGCGCCCATTTTTTTGCCTTTTGCCAGAAATTAACCCAAAGTGAATTGCTTCACAATTGAGTAGTTATCTTGGGAGATATATGGTGAGCGATCTTGGGGGTGAATTCTTCCCCACCCTTGCACTATGATATTATAAATGTCTGGTTACTGACTCGGCTCAAGGTTTCTACTTCTAAGGTTCTTAATCAGGCTTCTTGTTCGGCCATCAGTGATAAACTCCCTCAGGAGGCTTCCCAACCTTTAGAACAAAGGCTTTATGTATCTCAAGGATACCGGGGGAAGGCTAATCGGTGTGCGCAACCATTGAAAAGGAATTTTGTCACTTTCCACTTTTGATTATAGTGGGTTGGAACACTTGGCATCAAAGTCGTTTCCCACTTAGGTCATTCCCTTCACACCGGCCATAAATGGCTTTAAGAGTTGATTTCAACTCCTCGGGAAGGCAGGCCTGCTAAAGGATGTAAATGCTTGAAGTACAGAAAGCTTAAGAGTAGTCTAGATTTTTGATCACCCAGTTAAGGGGAGAGCATATGCCTTCTACTTTCGAGACAACGCAAACAAAGTTCTTTTTAGCCCCTCAATTCAGTGATTTGTTAACTTCTACTTGGAGATGTTGCTCCAACAAGCATGGTGTTCTTTTTATTTCCTCAAAGCAATGATTATCTAATCTAGCAAAAGAACCTGGTCAACAAAGCAAAATTTTGATCTTGGTCAACAAAAGAAAATCGATAAAAGGTGAATGACTTCCCTCTTTTGTTTTGATTACAATAGGACAAGTGTGATTCTTTTACCATGCAAAAATTAAAATGAATCCTTTTATACACCAAAGGATGGTGAAGTTCTTTTTAGAGTTTTTTGCAAAATGAAAAGTTGTCTTGTTCTTTTTAATAACCCAAAAGAAAAGTTCTTCTCCTATGAAAGCAAGAAAGATTTTTTATTGTAGTTCTTTTTAGGTACCCAAATGAGATGTGAATTCAGTTTTTAGAAAAATTAAAAGAAGTTCAAATTTTAACTAACTTAACTAAGTTAGTCAAAGCTCTAAACTATCTTAATGGTCTTAAAATTGAGCTCCTATCTACAAGAAAATCGTTAGAACCCTGCAAAATAACAAGCAAAAAAAATGTTAGATAACTGGTGGACTTCAAGAAGTCTAATTTTTCAGTTTCTGTTACAAATTAGTTTTCTCTTTTCTGTCTATGATGCTCTACAGAACAAACTGTACGCGCTACAAAATAATAGTGATGCGCTAAAAGAAGGTAGAAATGCACTATACTATTTTCTGAATGTGCTACTCTATGTTCTGGAGGCGCTGCTCTGTTTTTCTCTCACATCGAGACCTATAGAAAAATATTAGTAGGATGATGAGCTAAGGTAAAGAATTCACGTGCTACAAGATGGACCCAATGTGCTGAACAGTAAGCGGGATGTGCTAGACTGTTAACCAGATGCACTAGGGAATGTTTCCCATGCACTGATTCTTATTTCCCATGGACCTACAAAAGTGGTTAAATTCAAAAACCGATTTGATATATGGGGTCGAGCCCCACGGTGGGCGTCAGAAATGTACGTAGGAAAAGCGGTTCGATAGAACTAAAAATGTGAAAAATGGAGCTCTAGGGAGACTTGTCCACACACCCACAGAACTTCTTGGTGTAAGCTATGGAGTCATGAAGTATGGCTCAGCTTCCCAAGGTTGGTTCCATGGTTCTCTATCTCACAAGGTCCCTCAAACCAATTTTTTGCTCTCAGATCACTAAGCAAAATGGTTTAGGGATGACAAATGCAAGAACGAGGGATATTTTAATTGATTTTACAATGAAATGCATCCTAACCTATGCATGATTTTAAAAGTGCAATAAACTAGATTATAAGATGACAAGGTTAGTATAAAAACTATCCTAACATGATATATTAGTCTATGATTGAGCTAAATGATAAGGAAAATACTCTAAACATGCATATTTAGATTAATTCCTAGTTAAAAGAGACGCTAATGATGAGCATAAATGATATGTGAAAGCTTGAATGTATTTGAACATAAGTATGATGCTAAAGACTTGGATATGAAAATGGAGGAATGAGAGCTCTATTTATAGAAAAAATAGGGCAATGGATGGTCAGGATTGAAAGAGATAATCAAGGGTTGAGTTTGAAAGTTGCTCAATCCATGTTTGCAATTGGCACCAATGAAATGGTGACAAATGTCAACATAAGACTGGTTGAGAGAAAGGGTTGGAGACATTAAATGTCTGAGAAGACCTCATGGTTACCTTAGGGGTAAGGGTTAAGGTTAAGTTAGGATTACCCATTGGATCAAGCTTTAATCCTAAGGATAAACTCTTGTGCAAAAGATTAAGGGATAACCATGGTCAAAGCATTGAAGGCTTGATAAGACCTTTGGGTTACATGGAGGTTAAGTTTAGAGAAAGTCTCTAATCATGCCATGAGGTTGAGTTAACCATTAATGGATTGAGAGACTTGGAAAATTAAGTGGTTGAAGCCTTTAAGGGTTTTCAAAGACTTTGAAGGTTTGAGAAGTGACCTCCCCTTGCTTAGGGATGTGACAAAGTTTAGGAGATGGGTTACGCTAATTAGAAGTGATTAGAAGAATCTAGAAGGGGGTTAGGAATAGGGTTTAGGAGGCAAGTGGGAGATGTAGGATTTTGCAAGTGGATGGAGGGATAATAGGATTTAATTGAAATAAAATGAATTTAATTCAATTTGGTTGTTATTGGGGAAATTAAATAAATTAGATTTATTCAATTTTGGATAACTATTTAATTAAATTTGAATTTAATTAAAAGTGGATAGAAGGGATTTAATTGAATAAAATGAGTTATTCATTAAATGGTAAAAAGAGGCCTAGAGAATTTAATTTAAATAAATTGATTAATTTACTTAATTTAAATAGAGGAATGTAGATGATTCAATTAAATTGGATTTAATTAAATAGAGAAATGAAGATAAAATATTCATTTAGGAATATGGTCATTTTTATATGTCTACATATATATATGTGTGTGCGTGTATATATATATATGTGTGTGTGTGTGTGTGTGTGTGTGTGTGTGTGTGTGTGTGTGTGTGTACATATATGTATATACATATATATACATATATATGTACATGTATATATATATATATGTATATGTATATATACATGTATATATATATGTATATGTATATATACATGTATATATATATGTATGTATACATATATATATGTATATACATATACATGTATGTATATGTATATACATGTACATATATATACATATAAATAGATATATATGCATACATATACATATAAATACATACATATACATATATATGTATATATACACATGTATATGTATATGTATATGTATATGTATATGTATATACATATAAATTGGAAAATATAAATTAAATTCTACAGACAACTGAGTGTAAAAACTTAAAGAATTTTTTTAATATTAAAATAAAATCTGCCTTTAAACCCCCATGTTCCCCACTTCAAATCCACCTGCGTCCATGAAAACGTAGCCCGGGTCAAATGTGCAGTGCCCCAATTTAATCTTCCCTGTCAAATCAATTTTATTTATATTATTAATTCGATTAATAATATAAATAAAATTGATTTGACAGGGAAGAATAATAATATAAATAAAATTGATTTGATAGGGAAGATTAAATTGGGGGACTGCGCATTTGACCTGGGCTATGTTTTCATGGACGTGGGTGGATTTGAAGTGGGGAACATGGGGGTTTAAAGGCAGATTTTATTTTAATATTAAAAAAATTCTTTAAGTTTTTACATTCAGTTGTCTGTAGAATTTCATTTGTATTTCCCAATTTCTAGGTCAAGAGAACATGTTATTTTTCGTTGTAATTATTGCTAGCAACTATTCTACTCCTCATCTAATTTAGGATAAAGAATGTTAAGACATGGTTAGAATGTGATCAAAATATTAAGCACTAGGAATAAAAGAACTTTTTTGAATTTAATTTAAGATAATATGTTAGAGATTTTTTTTTAATTTTTTTATGAATTCACACTTTAGTGAGAGAATACCTCTAAGGGATTATTTACCCTATTTAGATTGATTTAGGCTTATTAAAAATTGCAGTCATTCAATAGATAAAATTTGAATTTGAATAATCAAAATTTAAATACAACAAAAAGAACATTATAGCTTAAAAATTTATGATAGAAAATACATGGTGATGATGCTTTATATTAATTTTCCCTTTAAATACAATTTGATTTAAATGTTTGACATCCAATTTCTCTAAGATCTAATAAGATCAAGTTGTTTTTTATTATATTAGCAGGGAGAAGGCCTTGAACCTATAAAATAACAAAATCAGAGTACAACAGAAAAAGAGTTGGAATCAAATAACCAGTCAAGAAAGCCCAATCTATTGTTCCTCAAAAGTAATTAAAAATTAACATGACTCTATAACTAAACATACTAGAATATTAACTAACTACCACCTTCTGATTATAATAAAAGTAATATGAGTATCAACAATACTAAGAACTTTAATTATAGAAACCGTCTTCATAAAAGTTTGATTTAAATAGCACACAAGCCTCATACTATCATATATACAAACTCCATCATCTATTATCGTAAGAAGAATGTTAAACATAACAAAAACTAAGCATAATAGTTTACTCATTGTTGATCATACTCCAATTTCACTAAAGCATATTAACCTGACTCGCCTAGGTATCCTCTTGATTGTCATCCCTATCTTCACTGTCCTCATCCATCTTTCCCTCCTTTTCCATCTTCCTTTCTTTCTTCTTTATCTTTCTGTATCCTGACACTACCCTCCTAGCATCCTTCATCATGATACCATTCGCGATAGTGTAGAGCGAGCCAAAAGCCTCACATATTTTATCAAAATGCTACCTGTAGTCATTAGTTTTCTCTTCCAAGTTCAGGACTCTCTCCTTAAGCTCCATAACTTGACCCTCTAAGTTTTTGCTACTTTCTTTCTCTAATGGTAGACCCAGTGAACAAGGAACCATCTCTACATCCTCTTGAGGACTTGAAGGCTATGAGATCTAGTAGAAATCCTTAGACTCACTCTCTTCTTCCATCTCCTCTTTGTATTGTTCTTCTTGTTCCTCTTCTTCATCTTGAAACTCTTCCTCCTCTGAATCCTAATTAGATATATCCTTTTTTTCCTTTAGGTTAAAGGCTTCCTTGAGATTAGTGGTTGTTTCCTTAGTCGTAGGTACAATCTTCTTCACCTTTGCAGGTAGCCTAGCAGATCTTCTCTCCCCTAAACTACCCTTCTTCCCCTCTCTTTCTAGTATCCTCTCCTTCTCATTCTCTGATTCGTGCAAGTCAACATCAATTGTGACCCTCTTCCTAACTAAGTCCTTCTCTATCTTATTTGCTTTGGCAAGGCTATTTTTGGGGGTATCCAGTTTTCTTTTGTCGGGGTTAAATTTTAAGGAGGGTGACCTCAAGGGGCTCAATTTCTTGCAACATCAACGTTTTCTTACCCTGAAGATTAGCTGGGGGTGGAATCAGGAGAGTGTAGGGATTTTGACTCAATTAAAAATATTTTCATAGAGGAATCCTGCTTTTTCTTTTCAAGTTGACCACTACTAGGTAAAGAGAGCAGACAATTTCAGTTCGGGGAATGGTCAAAGACATATTTGTACATCTGATAGATTAAACCTTGGTGGAGCGGTGGATTTGCCCCATTTGCAATACAAGACTCTAGGGATGTAAACATGAAATAGGGTAGGTTAATTCTTTCATCGTGTCTTATATGATTTAAGATGGGGAAATGGTACCCATGAATTGAAGTGTAGAGACCCTCTAATGTGAAATATTTCATTATAAAATAAATAACTATGGGATAGGCATTTGGGAGAGCAGAGCGACCATACCCATTTTGAACCACCACTGATCATTCACCCTTCTCAAATAACTTCTTCATGTAAGATTTATAATCACCGCTACTTTGCTTCTCCACTTTCTCCCTGTAATGCCTGCCAAAATACCCTAGAGAAACTAAACATCTAACATGCAAATGGATATAAATTATTTTTTAATTAACATCTAATAACAACTAATTTAACACATAACATCTTCATCTAATTAAATTCATTAACCATTTAACCAATATGAACATACATCATTGCACATTTCATCAAATAACACAAGCGGAAATAACATAACATCACTAACCTTTCTCTAGGGTACTTCAACATCATTACTTAATTCAATACCATAATGACATCCTACACACATGATAAACATATTCCATCTTGATTTAATGCATCATATTTAATTCCCTAACCATGAGATATGCAACCTACTACATTATTTATCCCTCATGATATGCATGCCATTATATCATTCTGCTAATATATTAAATTCCCATTTTAAAATGCAAGACAATTCTCATATCCTACATTCATTTTATGCACCAAAATCAAATGTGTTCTAACCCAACTTCTCCTATATAAATGCTATTTTCCTTTTCATGACAATGCAATCCTAATGCATAGATATAATCCATCCTTACTAATCCAAATACTAATGTATCAATTGCAACTAATTCTAGCATGATCATCTATCTTATCATCAATTCCAAATGTATGATGCAATAATATTAATGCAACTCCCTACTTACAATTCTTTCATGATATGCATAATTTCCTTTCTACCATGCATCTATAAGAATCATTCATCTTCACTAGATCTAATTAACATCTTCTAACATACTCATTTCTTACTCTATGAATATTCCTCTTCTAAGATTACTCTACATTCTATCTTGCTTTCTAAACATTCTATGGAATAATACAACTAAACCACAATGCAAGTCCATTTCCATTTCAATCATAATCCATTTTATTTCCATGATACATAATATCACATCTCTACAATAGTAAAATTACATCCCTAATTTCCCATTACAAAATATGATCTAATTCTAATTTCCAACTACAATTCATCTTATAAATACAAGTACATTGAATACATCATGAGCATAGCTCTTCCTACTACAAGATTCCAACTACTACATATATGGATATTACATTACATGTATTCCATCTTATCCATTACACAAATCTACTACAAGGTACAACCATAATCATCATGAAGGAGAGTCCACACCCATGCATGAAGAATCCAGGAGAACATCCCAATGGCTAAAAAGAACCAACCACTCGACCATATGGAACCAAAGTAACCACCCCCCGTGCTAGGAGATGACACAAGGTCCCAACACATACTCTAAACATAAGTTGGAATCCTAACAAAAGAGACTAACCACAGAAGGACTCTCATGAAAGAACTCACACAATACAACAAGAATAAACTCCCAATGGTGTATAACTCATCAAGACATAAATGCATCCAATAAGGCATAATCATAAATCATAAAGGGGAATACATGTAGGAGTGGAGTGTCATCACATGCCATCCTCAAAACATAATAACATAAGGCACTAGATTGATGGACATGTGGATCCATCTCAACCTATGAGAGACTAAGGGAGATTAGCTTATCGTCTTCATGACCTTCTCATGCTTATCCCAAAACATCCTCCCTAGGACTAAGTCACGAGGCCCAAATCAATTTATTATCTTATTAATGAATCTAGCTACCCAACCCATCAATTATTAGGTTATCACTTATTTATAAATCATGGTAAACTCCAATGTGCCCTAGTGGTCTAGACTTCATGCATCCTTACAAGGAAGCTCATGCAATCTTATCTCTCATGACCCCAGTCATCACAAGGAAGCCCACTCCCCCTAACATGGCCCAAAAATAAGTCACAAGAGGATCTAAACCAAAATAAAACATGAAAATAACACTCATATGCATCCAATAACTTCCACACATACTCTCACAACATATGCAAGCCTACAACAACATCAAATATAACAAAATGAGCCTCTTGGCCAATAAATACAAGGCATCACAAAGCCATTAAATTTGCCATCAAATCTGCCATCTAATAAGAAGATAACATCACAACAAGGCCAATCCACTTGCTAGTCCCAAAACAACAATATGACTTACTCATCGACCATGGCTCATGAACATGGAGAGAGTCTAAAATATCCACAAGGACATGGAGAGGTAAATATACATAAAACCATCAAAATACATCAAAACTGATCAAAGCCAAATCTGGAAAATATCAACAGACCTCATTAAAGCCTCTGGTTCAAAATTCAATTAGAAAAAATAATCAAAATAAGCAAAACTGTGAAAAATACATAAATTAGATAGGTTCGCGCATTTACCCAGCAGGTTAGCACTTTTGTTCAATAGGTTAGCTCTTTTATTCAATAGGTTAGCTCTTTTGTTCAATAGGTTAGCATTTTTGTTCAATAGGTTAGCACATTTGTTCAATAGGTTAGCTCTTTTGTTCAACAGGTTAGCTCTTTTGTTCAATACGTTAGCACTTTTGTTCAAACAACGCAAATACATAAATTAGACAGAAATACTCTAAAAACTTACAGCAGAAAAATAAAATCTTACACTTAACCAAATTTTACGAAACAAAGACCAACAAGGTCGCCCAGAAATAACGAATAAAAGGACATAAATGAAATAGATAGATACAAACTATAAGCCAAGTTCTAAAAAGATCCTTCACGACAAAACACATACAAAACTACCTAAAACACCCAGAAACTCCAATACAGTCGAATCAAAAACACCTTCAGACTAAAAGACTTGCAAAGGAAAAACTATTCACACTACCAAACAATCAAATGGCTCAACAACTAGAGATTCACATAGAAATTTCACAGAGTCGTGAGACGACATGTACAAGAAGCCAAAATATAATTTCCAACAGACTATATAAAAACTCATATAATATAAAGTTTCTCCCCAAATATTTATTTCCAAAACTATATAAAAACTCATATAATAAACATTATTTTCAACCCATCTCCCAAAATAATATGCAGAAATGAAGCATACAGGGAAGCCATTAAAATAAAAATAATACAAAGGCTCAAAGCTCCAACCTGCAACCAAAAGTGATAAAATGTAGCTGAAGAAGAGCTCCCCACAAAGACGAGCCAAAATCCAACCAAGCTCCAGCCAAAATCCAAGTGTAAATCCAAAGGCAAAGGAAAAATGCTTGTAGGAAAAAATTTCAGAGAATAGCCAACCCAAAAAACATCACGAGAATGAAAATAAAAAGAAAACAATAATCAAAACCCTAGCCTCAATCTCGACCAATCAAAATATTCCATTTTGGAATATATTTTACCACCCCACCATATATTATAATTTATTCTCCCATTTTGAATTTAGCCAATGAGAGTAAAGGGTAGGTATAGTAAATATAAAATATATTTATCCAACAAAGTGGTAATGTTTTATTATTATTATAATTTAATGTGTTCATACACCCCACTTAGGAAATAAAAGTCATACTATTAAATAAACACAAGCTATAAATAAATAATCCAAATGGGGATTAAAATTAAATAAACCAAAATATAATAAAATAAATTAAAGAACCAAATAAATATTAGATATCAAATAAATAGTAAACCATAGAAAATCAAATAAACAATTAAATAATCAAATACCAATAAATATTAAATCACAAATATAAAATAAATATTAAACAACAATAAAGCTTACTAAATATTAAATAATCATAAAATCAATAAACGTTAATTATCAAATAAATATAAATACCAAATAATTAAATACTCAAAACAAATAAATATATAATTGCATGCAACCTATTATTAAAACTACTTGCAATATGTAGGAGCGGGAGAACAGAGTGACTTTGAATTTGAATTCAGGACAGGGCAGGAAACCCTGTAATGGACAAGCAAACCAGGGAGAGGGCGGAAAGGATGAATCTCGGGACTGCCCTGATTCCTCTAAGCTGAATGGAAAGGACCTGGTGGATGGGGACCCACAAGGTGGCGACAAGCCTCTCGATCCTAATGGGGGGAAGGGAGAATCACATGCTCGAGACAGCCCAAGGCAGGGACCTATTGGAAGGGACATCGGTCGGTTGTGGATGTCTCTATTCGGTGTCAAACTGAGTAGAAAGTCCTCACTCCCTGCAGTTCATAATATCTTAGAACCACAAAAGGGTAGATTTGCTATTGAATTTCTAGATCCAGTGATTGAGCATAACAATAACCTTATGGCACTGACTTTGGTTGGAAAAATTTTGGGCCCGAGACCAAATATTGATGTTGTCAGGGCGTTTGCTAAATGTAAATGGGCGCTTAAAGGTCAAGTGGAGATCACTGCCATGTCCAAAGGTGCGCCGTCGATGTCCTTTTCATGTGAGGAAGACATGTCAAGGGTGCTTTGTGATGGTCCCTGGTTGATTGGAAAGTCCACGCTTGCTCTGCAAAAGTGATCGCCTAAGATGGACCTAAATGAATCTTTTTTTGTTCAAGCTCCTGTTTGAGTCAGATTGTCGGGCCTTCAACTAGAGTTCTAGGTGAAGATGTTTTTAAAGGAATCGCTAGTTCCTTTGGGGAACTCTTATCTATGGGTCCTATCACAACGACTAGAAGAAGACTCACCTTTGTAAGGATTTGTGTGGGAGTTATGCAAGGAACGGATATGCCTTTGTCTATTGAGATTAACTCTAGATTGTGGAAGTGGGTCCAACCTATGGAATATGAAAGTGTCCCTTTTGCATGTTTTCATTGCAAAAAATTGGGGCATACTGCTAGAAAATTCCCTCTACAAGTTGTCAAAGAGAAAGAGAAGAAAGACAAGACAACACAATGGAGAGCCAAAAATCTTGTTAAGAAACCGATGATTGCTGAAAAAGAAAAAATGGTAGAAGAAGCCTAGAGTGTAATCATCCCTAACACCTTCAAGCAACAGGGGAACATTAATTTGGAAAACCCTGAAAACCATTTTCTTGAAGAAGGGAAAAAGGATCAAACAGGCAAAGATGAGAGAGAATGATAAAATATCAATCAGGAGGAACAACAAAGTGATAACTTGGAAGATGGAGAAATACAGGTGGTTTTGCAGACCAAGGAGGAAGTAGATTTGAATTGTACTATGGAAAACACTAACAGAGATGGCCCTAGATCTAACTATGAGGATGCCTAGAGTTGTGTGATCCTTGGAGGGATCTCGTCATCAGAATCACAATAGTCGCTAGATATGGTGAAATCTACCTTCCAAAAGTCCCCATCAACCTCATTGCTTAATATAAGTGCTAAGTGGGCTGAGGATGATGATGTCAAGTAGAAGACAATCACCCAAAACAACAAAGAGGAAGATATTCAAATTAATGAAGTTGCAGAACGAAATAAAGTTGGAAAAAAGGGGCCGAAATCTAACCCTCGGGCTACTCCAGTCAAGACAAGAAATAGGACTAAAGTCAATATGGGTTTTATCCCCTCTCCCCCTAGAAGAAGATCAGCAAGCCAGATCAGAGATCAAGAGGAAAGCAAGAATATAGAGGATGGTACTCAGATGACCATCCTTGAGGTATGTTCCCTAAAAAGAAAATGAAAGTTATTTCATGGAATATACGTGGATTGAATAGTCCACATAAACAAGATGTTCTTAGAAATTTAGTTAGAGAGCATAAACTAGATATTGTTCTTATCAAAGAAACTAAAATGACTAAAGAGAAAGTTTAGAAGATTAAGCTTTTTAAGGATGGTGGTCTTTTAGGAGGTAGCTTGGATGGTTCTTCTGGGGGCTTTTCCATTTTCTAGAAACTAAGGCATGTTATTGGGGTGCCTATTAAGCAAGCTAGTAATTTGGCTTTTGTTAGGTTTCATCATTTAGCGAATGGTACTTCTTGGCTCTTGACTAATATTTATGCCCCTAATAATAGACCCGATAGATGTAAACTTTGGAAGAAGCTGGAGGCCATCGGTCTCCTTTTAAGGATGAAACGTGGATGGTCACGGGGGACTTCAATACCCCTCTCCATGACAAAGAGAAGTTTGGGGGTGTCCCTTCTCAGTTAGAAAGCAGAATGGACCTGTTGAATTTTATTAATAACCAGGGTCTGCATGATATAGATCTCTAAGGTGCCAATTTTACCTCGACCAACCGAAGGGTGGGGGGAGATCTTATTCAAGTCAAATTAGACAGGGCCCTAATCTCTAATGACTGGTTTAGCCATTATCTATGCTCCCTGTTGGCTATTTCTCGGATTGGTTCTGACCAATTTTCTATAGTTTTTGTGGCAGAGAATATAAGTGTTAAAAGAAACTTCCCGTTTAGATTTGAAAGGATGTGGCTAGACCATCCTAACCTTGAGAAGGCCATTGAGGAGTGGTGTCAATTGATGTCAAAGGTATTGCGGTGTATAGAATGGTGAAAAAATTAAGGCATGTGAAAGATAATATTAAGAAATGGAACAAGGAAGTAATTGGGGACCTTTTTGTTGCCAAGGCCAAAACCCAGCTTGAGCTAAAGGAAATACAGGATAAAATCCAAACCAATGGATATAATGAAGTGTCTATAAGAGAGGAAAATGAAGTTCTTGTAAAGTGTCATAAGATCATTAGAAGTGAAGAAGAATTTTAGAAACAACAGTCTAGATCTCTTTGGATTAAAGTTGGGGACAAAACTACTAGGTTCTTCCATATGACGGCTATGAAACATAAGGCTGCTAATAGGTTCTCTAAATTGAGAATTGGTGGAATTGAAACAAAGAAGGATGATGAGATTGGAAATGAAGCCAGGAATTTTTTCAAATCTCTTCTCTCAGCAGATAGCAGTCTGGATGATCTTTCTTAGAGGGCCCTCTTAGAGACCATTCCTTCCATCATTAATGATTTTCAAAACAAGGCTTTGGTGGCCATTCCCTCCGAGGAGGAAGTTAAGAAAGCGGTTTTATCCTTTGATGGAAATAAAGCCCCGGGTTTGGATGGGTTCCCGCTATTCTTCTTTCAATCCTTTTGGAACATTCTCAAATTTGATATGGTTAAAGGAGTGCAGGAATTTTTGGGGGCTAGGATTATCTTAAAGGAACTCAATGCTACTTTTCTAGCTTTGATTCCCAAATGTCCTGGGGCTGATTTAATGGATCAGTTTCGACTGATGAGCTTATGTAACTCTTTCTATAAAATTATCTTGAAGGTGGTTACTGGCAGACTACTCACAATTCTCCCTTCTATTATTTCACCCCAACAAAGTGGCTTCGTACCTGTCAGACAAATCCTTGACTCTATCATTACTATTCATGAAAATATACACTCACTGATGGAATCAAAGAAACAAGGGTTTTTGATGAAGTTGGACTTGTCTAAAGCCTATGATCGTGTGGACTGGGGATTCTTGGCTAAGGTGCTTGGTGCTTTTGGTTTCTGTGATAAGTTTATGCAGTTGATTGATCAACTTATCTTGACTCCTTCTTTCTCTGTCATTGTGAATGGTGTGCCTTGCCCCTTCTTTAAAACCTCTAGAAGCGTTAGGCAGGGGGATCCCATCTACCCTATTCTCTTCATTATTTTGGCTGAATGTCTGGGTAGATTTATTAGCAAATTTGTTTCTCAAGGTCCTTTGCTGGGAGTCTCTCCCTCTTCTGGTTTCAAAGCCTGTTCCCACTAGAAATTTATTGATGATACAATCTTCATGGGTACTTCCATAATCAAAGAAGCTTCTACTATGAAGAAACTTCTCAATACTTATAGTTCCTTGGTTGCTCGGATCCTTGGTTGCCAAATTGGAAATCCCCCATCTATTTACCTGGGTCTCCCATTGGGCACAAAACCTACAAATTGTTTTTCGAATAGTCTTGTTGATAGATTCAGCAGGAAGCTCACTGGTTGGAAAGGAACCCTTCTTAGTCAAGATAGTAAAATCCAGCTTTTAAAATCTTCTCTCCAGAGTCTTCCATTATATGCTTTAAGCCTCTTCAAAATTCCTGGCAAATTTGCAGATACTATTGAGAAAATTGAGAAAGCTTTCCTTTGGTCCAAGGTTGAGGAAAAGAAGAGAGTTGCCCTCATTGCCTGGGAGAATGTCTGCAAACCAGAAAAGGTGGAGGGACTGGGACTGAGAAATATTAGAACCTTGAACAAGACCCTTCTGGCCAAACAAATCTGGAGAATCTATCAAGGAACTGGTGAGTGGAATGAAATTTGGAAGGCTAAATACTTATGTGTGGTCGCTACCATGGAAGAGTTCCTTGCCTTTGATCAGATACCGAGTGGCTCTACTATTTGGAATAGTGTTATCCATGCTAAAGGTATTGTCAGTTTGGGCAAAGTTTGGGCCATTGGTAATGGCATAATGGTGGATTTCTAGGATGATTCCTATATTGGAGGAGCTCCTCTCAATGATAATTATATTTCTCAAATAATCATCCAGACCTGCAAGGATAAGTTCAGTGTTAAAGTTGCTGACTACTGGAGAGATCAAAAGTGGGTGGACCTTAGCTCTATTGATCCTAACTTAAAGAAAGTTAACTTAATGATCAACCATGTTATTATTAATCCAAGAATGGAGGACCACCTATTGTGGAGTGGTACCTCTTTAGGGACTTATTCTCTAGCATCTGTTGTCCTTATGTTGGCTCAATCTCAAGACCCTAGCCCCTGCTAGGCTAAGGCCTAGTGTTTAGGTTTGACTCCTAAAATTAATATTTTTTTATGGATTCTTTTTGCAAAATAAAATTCTAACCACAGATAACTTGAGAAAGAGGGGCTTCTGCATCCCCAACAGATGCTATCTTTGTCTCAATGATGAGGAATCTATGAACCATATTTTTATACACTGTCCTTTTGTCCAACCTATCTGGCCTATGTTCTTCCAGCATTGGGGTTTGAATTGGATATTCCCAAAGGAGATTCAAGATTGTTTCAGGAGCTGGTATTGCAATACAAACAATCCGACCATAAGAAATTTATGGAAGTTTTCCTTTCCACATATCCTATGGGGTATCCGGAAAGAAAGGAATAATAAAATTTTCAAAAATGATACTAACCCCTCCAAGGTGGTTTGGGCTAAGATAACATACAATTTTGTTGTGAATGTGATGGCTAGGGGAGATCATTACTGCAATAGTAAGGAGGTTTTTGATGTACTAAAGAGTTGGAACATCCCAACCCACGTGGACATAAATACCAACCAACTCAAAAGAAGGATGTGATGTTGGTCTTTTCCTCCTAATGACTGGATTAAGGATAACTTCGATGGGGCTGCTAAAGGGAACCTAGGGGCAACTGGCTGTAGTGGAGTTATCCGAAATTGTGATGGCTTTTGCATAGGGGTGGTGGCCTTCCCCTTGGGGAACTAGACTAATCATATGGCTGAAGCTATGGGCACCCTCCAAGCTATTAAATTAGCAGACAATCTGGGAGTCAAATTTTAATGGCTAGAGGGAGATTCTAAAAAGATTATCAATTGCCTCCTTGGTAAGCATCAACCTTCATGGACGATTAAAAATATCATTGATATAGCCAGGGAGATGCTTGAGGGATTCGATCAGTGTTACATTTCTCATGATTATAGAGAGGCCAACAGGAGCACTAACTGGGCCGCCAATGAGGTCATATAGAGTGGGAAATCAAGATTTGGAATAGCGAGGGGGAGCTCCCTCAAGTGGCATGTGACATTTTAAATTATGAAAGATATCATGGTAAGCAAGGTGGGATTTAACATCATTTACCAAGATGGTAGGGGTGGTCGTGGCATCATGAAATGGTATTCTATGCAGTCGAGAAGGAAGTACAATAGTAATTGCCATATCATCTCGCATGCTTTGTGGGTGCTTTTTTCCCTTTGGGGTGGAAGCTTAAGAAATATCCATTGGCTTCTAGAGGATTCTTCCCTACTTATTAGAAAGTCCACATTGAAGAGTGGTATTTCTAGGAAATTACAGTTGACAGAAACCGATAAGAACATGGGGGAAAATCGCAAGAGAACGAAGGCAACTAAAATTGATAAATGGTAGGACCGTCCCCAGGTTTGGGCTATGCTGCAAGAAACAAAAATGATAGATTATATGGAGCGGATGTAAGAAAGACAGATGAAAATCACAAGGATTTTCAAAAAGGGATGGAATAAGGGTACCTTGACCAATGATAGTAGGAAGGTAAAGGTGAATGAGACCATGATCGCGGAGGCTACGGGTCTATCGATGGATGGTATCAAGTTCTACAAGGATAGGAAGCTATCAGATGCTGTTGTGAAGAAACTCCCTAAAGATGAGGAGGAGAAAGCTAGGCTAGTGAAGGGAAGTCACACTTACTACTCCCCTAAGGTAATTAAGATGATTTGGAGATGGGTTTTGTTGGCAATTATAGAATTTAATATTTTAGATGGTAGATATACCAGGGTTTACAACTATCATTTGTTTATTCTCAACCATTTCTGGTACAAAGAGAAAATTTCCATCCCCTACAATTTGTATTGTGCCCTAAATGTTGGGATTATGGATGCTATCTCTAATCCCAAAACCAATCCTGCTATGCATGAGGATCTTATGGTGGTTTTGTATAACCACATCAAGAATACCATGGTTCAATTGAATATTGCAGAGGTTTCTAAGTCAGACGAGGAATTGGAAGAATCTGATGATGATGATGGTGAAGGGTATGACATAGAGGCTGGGGTTGAGGATGATCCCCATATCACTGGGTCGAGCAAGCGAAAAAGGATCAGGGTAAAGGGTCAGCCAGAAGGAAACATAAGGGGGAGGATGATGACAGTTGGTATGAGGAAGAATACGAGTCTGAAGATGATATGGAGACTGACAGCGAGGAGGTTCAAATCCTCTCTAGCCAAAAGCATAAGGGGAAGACTCTGAGAAGTGATGATTTGGGAGCTAAGAGCCGTTCGCCCTTCCCTACTAGTTCTAAGGATAAGGGCCTAGTAGGGGAGGACACCTCCATGAAGGAAGCTAAGAAATTAGAGTCGAAGGAGGTGGATTTGGAGGTGAACTTGGATCCTGCGGGAGACAAGGCCCAGGATGGCTCCCATATGGATATTGACCTATATTTCAAAAATGACATAAACTGCTTCAACAAGATTTTCCTGTGGGTTAGGAAGGAAATAACTAGCATAAAAGAAAAACAAACCCAAGAGGCCAGCAAAATTGAAACTTTCAAAGCTATTGGCACTTGTAAATTCAGTTCCCTCCCTGATTGTTAAAGTGAGCTTACCAAGGCTATCGGTAATGCTGAGGAAATCATAAATGCCCAATGTAATAGCTTCCAAATCTTAAAAAATATAGTTGGGGCTACTGAAAAAAGGCTGGAAGGGGTTGAGAATAAGCTCAAAAAGATTGGGGAGCTGAGTCATAAGATTTTAAAGGCCGCCTCTGACAACATTAAGGTTCTTATTAGCAAGCTTGAAAGTGACCAAGGGGAAAAGGCCTTCAGGGACACCACTGAGATGAAGGAAGACACCCTTGAAGATAAGGAGACTGGTCATGGTAGAAGAACTCACGCTAGCACCAGAAAGAAGCTAAGCCAAAGTAGGGAGATTAGGGAAATCAAGTAGTCTTCTGAGAACATGGAGCAACTGGAGCTGGAAGCTGTCGAGTTGCTAAAGAACTTTACCTAGCCTTGGCTTTTTTCTATTTTTTCTGCTATATTGTCTTTTGGTCCTCTGTGTTGTGTCTTTCTATTGCTGGCTTTTGTTTTCTGGACATCTGTCTTTTCTATGTCTGTTGTCTCTTACTTTTTCAATGTGATCTAATGGCTATCTTTTGATTTAATGTTGTAAAGGGTTTCAGGGGCCCTTCAAAACCTGTTTTCCCCTAATTAAAAACATTGCTAAATATTAAACCACACATCAAGAGCCACATAATTACTCTAACATAATCAAGTAAATCAACCATCATTAACCGTACTCACAACACCAAGAAGACCAAGCTTACTAACTGACATGGCGAATTATGCCAAGATGCTAACGACTCACAGTGAACAACTTAGACCTAAAGTATGTGAAGAGAACTCATGTCATCTCCAAACTACATAAGCCATTGGAACTAAAGACACACTCAGACCTGTGAAGCAAGGTGGAGTCGATGTCTGGTACTTGCAAAGTCCTGCAACCACAAAATGACAATACAACATATACATATACATATAAATATATAGAACAAGCAAGTGATAGAGAATCATGATGACACATCCCGCTCGCAATGAGTGATGTGGAGTCATCTCTATCACGAAGATAGTCAAACAATAGTCAAACATATCTCATAAACATATCATCAAATGTAATCATGAAATAGGGTTAGTGTAATCATAATCATCATCAAAACCATGATAAATCTAATCTATCAATAATCCATCACATAGTAAGCATATGGAATCCATTGAGTACATATATCATCAAATCACATGATCAATAATGATAGTATCAACATCCATATAGATCATCATAATAGCATATGTCCAATAGTGTCTAACATCAATAATAAGTAACTGAAGCACATGAGTAATCATCATCCAAATCATCAAATATAGTCTAGATAAGTCTATCAAGCATAATATAAAAGTCGACTCTAGTCAAAATAGGTCAAATCAAGGGTGGACACTACACTCCCCTTCATTCTTTAGCCCATTAACTTTTTCTATTAACTCTGGTGACACCACCAAGGAAATTTATCCCACAATGACTTCCCCATTCTGCCAGGAATTAGAAAAACTCACAGATAAAGCCCTATTATACCCCTTCATGGAGAGAAAAAAGGGGTCATACCCGCATTAAACAAGGGATCCCAAACCTCTTAATTCTCCTAGAGTGATTCACAGTTCTTCAGCTCTGTTCTTTTAAGAGGGCCCCCCATGTCAATCTTTTAATTGGTAGAACATAAACAGTTGATATGAAAGCGACTTTCAGAGCAATAAGGATTTTTAGAAATTGCTTTTTTCTTCAAACGATACTTCTTGAAAAGGTTTTTTTGGGCTTGATGAGTAGCACTGTCTACACATGTGGGCCTTCTTTTCACATTATGGAAAATTAAGAATATCAAGATACTAGACCACCACATTCCCCACTAATGATTTTGCCATCTCTTAAAATCACCTCTTGGCAAGGAAGGGACAGTCTTGTACAACCAACTAGGCCTTTCGGATTTATATGATAGCCACATCTGTAGCCTACCAATATGACAACTTACACATCATCCTAATCATCCAACCAATCAACATCCTACTCATCACATTGTAGGGTTTCAAGCGAGATATTTAAATTTAAATTTTTTTGGCACTCATGGACTTTAAAGAGGAGAAACTGCGATCACTGCTATAGGTTTGAATAGTTGACCATATCATCTAGGGAGGAATTTACCCTCTCCTTGGCCAAAATATGTTTTATCCCATCAGGCACTCTAGATATCTAAAGTAACATCATCCATTTTTTGTTAAACCTAGATTAGCAGCCTCATCTGATGCAGCATTTCCTTCCCTTTATGAGTGTTGTACTTTTATTTTCTTAAAGGCATTGAATAGCTTCTTGTATTTTTGAATTATTCCTCTTATCTCCCATAGGGAATTCACCATATCTTTTATAGGGAATTCACCATATCTTTTAAGCAATTGACAACCAATTTAAAGTTGCCTTTTAAAATCATATTGATGCCTTTATGGTGTTCCAGTCGCATGAGACCCATCCATGCTACCATTGCTTCTTCTTTATTGTTCAATCCCCTTCCTAGATTTGTACAATACCCTTCTATCATGCAGCCTCTGCAATCCCTTATTATGCCTCCTACTCTCGATAAGTCTGAGTTTCCTTTTGCACAACCATCAAAATTACACTTTAGACAGTCATCCTCTGGAGGAGTCCAAATGTATTTTTTTCTTAGGATTATAGTGTGCCAATTCATCCTTTGTAGACTATGACTTATTCCCAATTTTTGTTTTAATCTTAGATCCAATAGGGTTGACATAAATTTTGAAATCTGTAGCTAACCTACATTAATGATTTCTTTTACTTGCTACTTTATGATATTAAATAGCACCTTACTACTTTTTGTTTCATCCCTGTGGACTCTATTATTTTGTTCTTTCCATATATTCCAAGCCATAACTAGTGGGATCTGGAGCCAAATATTTTGGGACACATGATGAATGTAAGGACTTAGGGCCCACTGCTCTATAAGATCTTTCATTTTTTCTAGTAGGATCTAGTATGCTTTTAAGTCTCCTAATAGGTAATCCCAAATTTCCTTGCCATATTGACAATGGAGAAATAGGCAGTTAATGCTCTCTTGGTCCTCGTAGAATAACACACACCTATTAACAAAGGAAAACCCTCTTTTGTTTAGGTTATCTATCGTCAGAATTCTTCCATGAGTTGTGGCCCACCAGAAATAGTTGATCTTCAGGATTAGGCCTTTAATCCAAATGTTTTTCCAATTGACTGTTTCTTTCGGTTCTTCCTCCATATTATGATAGGCAGACTTAAAAGAGAATATTCCTAAGGATTTATACATCTAAATCCATTCATCCTCCACTCGAGGAGAGAAGAAGGTGTAGTTCGGTAAAAGAGAAGTTAGAGAATTTGTCTCTCTCACTAGTTGGTCACGATAGTGGGCCAGCATATGTTCTTGTTGCAACACCTCATCTTCCAGGAAATTCCAATTCGCCTTGTCTCTTTGTCATTTTATGTAGTTATTGTTGGCAATTGACACTCATCCGGTAAGGTGAATTGCATTTAGGGTTGTCATTGATGGCAAATCATCTCCAGGTGTTGATAATTCTCATCGAGATTCATTATATTATCATTTTTCTTTGATTGGGTTAACCGATATACACTACACACAATACGTATATACATTTTGCTTTATCCTTAATAACCGATTAGTCTTGATACTAGTAAAATATATTTGAAACCTGGTTAAGTATAGGACCTGACTAAGATATCTTGTGACCCCAATAATTTCTTTAAAGGAATCTTTGATAGCATGTGTGTTGGTATTATGGATGTGTTACATTGGTTTTGTCATTGATGTCAACACTTGTCAACACTTATCAACACTTATCTTTCTAGAGATCTTTGGTTATGTTCACCGGCATGTTCAGTGACTTATGCATAGTCACCGGTATCTCATTCACCGACAGGTTATATTGTTCACTGGCACTGAGGATGACTTGTTATCATCTAGAGATTACTTGGTTATGTCGAAGACATGGTTTTGACACTTGGTTTTGGTGATTTGATTATTGATCTAATCAAGTTGGCATATTTGATGGTACCGGAAAATTGGTCTAGGTTATGGACTGGCATGTGTTATCTATTCTAGATCAGCATGACACGTTATGGAGATGATTTGTTTATTGGTTATTATTGTAAATGCATTGAGCCGACATGAGGCATCACATATTGATTCATTTGTAATTGATTTTATTGTAATATTCTTAGTGAGCCGACCTACACATTTGGTCTTAGGTTTTGGTATATATGTAACATCTCATTTGTGAGATTAAGATAGGAATGTAATAAGGTATTATAAGGTTGTAATATTCGGTATATGCGAATATAAGCAGAGCTATTCATGCAAACATCATTTGAAGATTCAAGGAAGGTATGAAGGAGATAATCAGAGCTTAACTGGTACTGAATCCAACATATGAAGATGCTACTTTGAGCAGTACATTATCTAGGATTTAACCATCCTATTGTAGTCAGTGTGAATCTAATTTTGTGATTGAGTAGTGAGCTCTAGGCAGTTGGCCTTTCTACATGTGTAGACCCCATTTGTATACACATACTAACTACAGTAGTATCATCTGATTGTGGGTAAGGTTTCCCACCATGGTTTTTCCCTTACAGGTTTTCCACATACAAATATTTGTGTTGTGTTGTGGATGTTATTTCTCTTTCTGTTTCATGCATTAAGTTTCACCGGTATTGTTATTAACTATTAAACTGTCAACCAGTATTAAGTTTGGTTTACCGGTATTATGCATCAAGTTTGATTAAGTTATATTTGGGTTGAAATTAATTGACAACTGATTCGCCCCCCCCTCTCAGTTGCCTCTAGGTCCTAACAGTGTGTAGGCTGACATGGTCATCGAGATTATGCATGATGTACCTTGTGATCTAGTAGTTGACAAGTTTATTTTCTTCATAGAGGTCGACATGGTGAACAGTTAAAGGGTATTTAAGGGAGATCTCTTAGCAATGGATTGGATGTGAATTGAGATGAGATTTTCAATGTGAATCAATCAAAAATTGATGGTATGCGGTTCAATTAGTGAGTAAAATCTTTTGTGCATAGTTTCACGTGTGCAGTTTCAACCGATAAAAGAACAGGGCATAACAGAGTATCAGTAAACCAGTTCACAGAGGAGGTTGTTAGAGCATAAACTGAAACTTACCCAACATGGTTAGATGTAATCAATAAGTTCATAATTGTTTGTAATTATTTTATATTGTTGTGTAAGTCAGTAGACTTTTGTTTGAGCAGTGAGCTCTAGGTAGTTATCATGATTGCATGTGCAATCCCCTCAATGCAATATTTGTATACCTTGATCAAGTATATAGATATTGTGGGCATCAACCTCACTGTGGGTCTTTCCTTTGTAGGGTTTTCCACGTATAAATATTGGTGTTATGGTGTTGCTTCTTTATGTGTTATTTGGTTTATGCACTTTAATTTTATTTACTATTAACCAGTTCATATGTAATAAGTTCAGAAATTTGTTTACCGGTAGAACACTAATTCACCCCCCCATCTCAGTGTTCTTGGATTCCAATAATAGGTATCAGAGCCTAGTTCCTTGGAAGAAATTTATCCACTTGAGGAAGATCTGGAACTTGGAATCTATGGATACTAGTTTTTAGCAACAACTTCAACTTTCTCTTGAGGATCTTGATAATGAACAGATGGAAAACAATAATCTGAAGAATGAACTAATGCAAGCTAGAGAACACATAATTTCATTACAAGGAAATCTTTTAGCTATTCAAGCCAAGAGGAAGGAACTTTGTGATCAACTACAAAATCAGAGTAGTGATGAAGAAGATGCCTTGAAAGATAAATGTCAAAAAATCACTTAGGAGAACACTATCTTGAAGAATGAGTTGCAAGCCCTAACCATGATAATGTGCAAGGAGATTGAGCACATAAAGAAGAATGAAGAGAACCTAGCTCAATCATTGAAGGATAGATCTGATGGATGCAATAGACTGACACATAAGAATGACATGTTGAAACTTGATTTGATCCAATCTCGGAATAATGAAAAAGAACTTGAGAGACAGATCATAATCATGAGAGATGATTTAGTCACTGCAAATAAGTACAAGGACAAGTTCAAAGCTAGCTCTGCAAAACTTGATGAACTATTGAAGAGTTAGAGAGATGCTAATGACAAGAGAGGTCTTCGTTATGAATAAGGAGAAATCTCTGGTATATCTCAACAAGATCAATCATCTGGTCGGAAGTAGAATCATGCATACAACTGGAAACAAAAATTACTAGTAAGATAGCCTAATGCTCACAAATTTGTTTGCAATAAATATGGTCATATAGCAAGTCGGTGTAGAAATAGAAATAATCAGACAATCCATCATTCACCGATCTTGGAAATATCAAATGTCATGCATGTAGTAGATTTGGACATTTGGCTAACCAATGCAGATCAAAAAGAAATCAAGGAAATCAAGGGTATAACAAAGCAATTCAGAAGAACAATATTATTTGTTATGCATGCAACAAGATTGGACATATTGCTAAATATTGCAGGAGTAAGAACCCACCTGTAGCTAATGGAAATGCAAATGAGAAGGGAAAGGAAAATATTGAAGATATCAGAAAACAACATGAGAAAAGATGGGTTAGGAGATTGGACACACAATTGGTAGAGCTATCAGGTCCTGCACTAGAAGTAGGAACTACAACCGGTAACTAAGGCACTCTGCCTTAGGGGAAGGTAAATCATTTAAGATCATGTAAACACCTCGGATTAGATCTATAATTAGAAAATTCTGATCGCGAATGGATACTCAGGTGATTTGAATTGTTTACCAGAACTTATATGCAGATTATATGATCCGGTCAATTTTTTTGGTAGCATTTATGACAATGAAAAATTAGGGTTAATGGCGATAAAAAGGAAAAAGTTAAGTCATTTCCTCACACAATGATCAAGCATTTTGAAGAGCGGTTTCCAGAGCATTTCAAGAGTCCAAAGGCAAATTGTGCAAGCATCTACACTCGAAGGTGATTTCATCATCTGACAAAATCTTGAGGTATTTACCATTTGCAAAAATCATATTTACAGTATCCACATTCGATACTCATTTGGTAATCATGGCTTCTTCATCAAGTGTCGATACTCCTTTGGTGGTGGAAATCAAGAACTGCCCCCATCCTAAATTCAAAAAGCATCCTTTCAAGTCTCCTTTCGATGATCTATTGGGAGCATTTTTGAGTGTCTGCCATGGTGTTCTTCATGCCGAACACATTAGGGCATACATCCATTATGAAATTGAGGAGCTTTGGAGCTACGAGTTGTCCTGCGTGTTCACCAAAAATCTTTTCACGAAGCTGAATGGGTCCGATATATACTCAACCACATTCATGGTGAATTCATTTGGTTGGATCGGCCCTACAAAATCACTGAGGAGGTCATAAAAAATATTACCTACCTACATAAGGTCGGAGGTCTGCCCGACCTTAGGTCAAAACTCTCCAACACCAAACTCTGCAAACGCACTGGTGCCACCTTCAATGGTCAATCGATGAGAATTGATGATATAAAAGATATTGATGTTAAATTTGTCGCAATGGTAATCAGATACAAAGTTTACCAGTGAAACCGGCTAAACTTTGTCTCTGATAATAACATTCTTATTACTCATCAAATGGTGAAGGAGGACACACACTATGACCTGTGCAATGTGATGCTGAAGGAGTTAATGACAAACCTTCAAAAAATAAAATAGGACAATAAAAATACATTCTTGTATTAATCTTTTGTTATATGTTTGGCATTATACTTTTGAATACAATTCTCGGTTATGGTAAAATATAGTGGGTTTTGATAGACCAGCAGCCACTCAGATAGCACAAATTTTGGATAGTCAAGGAGATAAACAACAAAAGGCCAACTTATGGGAATTTTTCAAAACTTTTCAGGAAGAAATGAAAAATAGGGCTAGGATTCCTAAATCAATTGTAGAGAAATATAAAGATACTATTTGTTTTATGGTGAATAAAGATGAGTGTATGATGGAGGCAGTCCAGCCTAGAATAGTCTGGATTATACCGATAGGCTATGAAGTGGATGAGGCCACATAGGATACTTATGCACAATACTTACTGCAAGCTCCAGTTGATGAAAAGGAAGAAAAATTCAACACAACCCAGGAAAAGGGATTAAAATTTCACCAAGAACAAGTTGCACCGGTAATAAAAAGAAAAATGACCAAGGTTGCAGTTGTAACTTTAATAAGTGAGGGTCATGATAGGGATAAAGTTGAACAAAAGGTAAAATTCTTGAAGCCTGGAGAAAGGAAGAAAGAGAATCAAGAAAGATAGCTCAGGGCACTCCCAATGTGGTCCCAATTTCTATAGAATCATCCAAACAACCAAAAGCACCATTCGATGAGCCTGCCAGTACTAAGCCGACAAAAATAGTGAAAAGAAAACAAAAGGTGGCTACGCAATATATGACTATTTCTTCATAAGAGACCAAATAAGATGAAGAAATCAAGAAAGTTCCAAAGAAGAAAGGTGTTTTTGCAAGGGTTGTGAGGGAGAAGAAGGAAGATAAGAAGAAGGAACCAGCTAAGGAGCCTCCTTGGAAAACACCCAAAATCACCATTGTACATAAATGAAAGCCCAAGTATGATGAGCAGTCTAAATCGGAAGCAAAAAGGAGAACTGGTAAGAAGAAACTAGATGCTCAAGACATCATTGATCAAATCATTAATGATGGTAATCTGGATAATTTGTCTACATTCTTCGATGATTTTGATGATAAAGATAAGAAGCAGTTAGAGGAAGATATTGTTTTATACCTTGATTCTTTCAGTAGAGCATTGATTGAGTTAGAGAAAAATTTTCCCAAGGAATTGTATGATACATTAGAGGTTAGAAAATTACATTCTCAAACTCTGAATCGACAAATAAAAGAGACTAAATTAGTCAATCTCTATCCAAAAATAACCCCATCAGAGATAGTAGATTTAATCAATAAAACGGGTTCTATAGAATTCAATCCTAAACACTGGATAAATAATCTGATGTTAGAAAAATTTGAGGAAATCTGGAAAGAGAAAACTGATATTTGGGTCAGAATTCTTTTAAGTCTAGGATATGAGTTGAGCCCCAATTTTTTTTCAATCAAAAACTATACAATTACCAAGGGACAAGGAATTGGTAAAAATAGATGAACAAAATGTAAATACTGATCCACCAATGAACACTCCATCAGTTACTACTGAACCGGCCAGTGAATCCAATTTTGAAACAAAGAATACTTTGGCAGATAATGTACAGGACACAGAGGCTAATATTGAAAAAGAAAAGTATACTGATAATAAAGTTGCTGAGGAAGCACCAGAATAGAATAAGGCACCAAATGGAAAAGCCACCGATGCATAGGAAATAAAGGATACAACAAATAAATCTTTGGCAGACAAAGGCAAAGAAACTATGATAGAATTTTCTTCTAGCTTGGCAATAGACACATTATCCATAGCCAAAGGAAATATGCCACAATTTTCTATCAGTTTTGACAAGCCTTATCACATGTTGTCTTTGGCAGAGAAAATTTTGGCTACTGTAGCACTCCAAGCTCAAGCTACTCAGGAATTGGCCCAGGAGGAATCCAAAGATAGGGAATTGATTAAGAACACTTTTGAAGTTTTGAACTGGCTAGTACCTGATTTTCAGGCATAGGAGAGTACAAGCTTATCCGGTAAATTATAGGAGATCATTGATTTTATTCCTAAGCATTATGATTCTTTGCTTAAGATTTCAATAAATGAGGCTAAGAATAAATTTGTTGAGGTTCGGAAGAAGACATTTTTGTAGATGATTGCATCTGAGAAAGCTAAGCTTCAAACATGTTTACAATCTATTGATGCAACATTGGCAGAAGATGGAAAAGTTTATAAGACTTGTCTAGATTTTTCAAAGCTTACAACTTCCATAGACAAGAAAATTTTGGATTCAAAAGATAACCCAATTCATATTTCTAATTCTTACAACCTAGCAATAAATTTAACCAGTTCTTTTGATGGTCCAATTTTGTAATTATGGATCAAATTTCGAGATTAGAGAAGGAAAGGGACAACATAATAAAGAGAGCAACAAAGCTTAGAAATTTTATTCATCCCTAGCTTGATAATTTGTTATTTCACAAGATAGAATGTATAACCAACATGCAGAAGGAGGATCCCATAGAATCTGAGGCAATTGAATACTATGCCAGTCTCTTGAATGGATTCACATCCATTCTTAATTCTCTTAAGTAGGGTTGGGATACAAATTTTTCATTTTTGAAGACTTTATATGCTGATATTTTGAAACATGTATTGGACCGGTATGTATATGTATTTACAACACTTTTGGTGGACAAGTGCTTTGTCATTGATGTCAAAGGGGGAGGAGTACAATGAAAAATGGATGTAAATCATAGGGTAAGTACACTTGATTTATATAGATGCATAGATGTACAGATCAAGGGGAGACGAACTAGAGATGGTATCATTTTTCACATGAGTGTTGCCATCAGTGCCAAAGGGGGAGATTGTTGGCAATTGGCACTCATCCGGTAAGGTGAATTGCATTTAGGGTTGTCATTGATGGCAACTCATCTCCAGGTGCTAATAATTCTCATCAGGATTCATTGTCTTATCATTTTTCTTTGATTGTGTCAACCAGTATACACTACACACAACTGGTATATACATTTTGTTTTATCCTTAATAATCAGTTAGTCTTGATACAAGTAATATATATTTGAAACCTGGTTAAGTATAGGACCCTACTAAGATATCTTGTGACCCCGATAATTTCTTTAAAGGAATTTTTTATAGCGTGTGTAGGGAAACATGGTCATCGGGATTATGCATGATATACCTTATGATCCAACAGCTGACAAGTTTATTTTCTTCATTGAGGCCGACATGGTGAATAGTTACGGGGTATTTAAGGGAGATCTCTTAGTGATGGATTGGATGGGAATTGAGATGCGATTTTGGATATGAATCAATCCTAAATTAATGGTATGCGATTTGATCAGCGAGTAAAATCTTTTGTATGCCATTTCACGTGCACAGTTCCAACCAGTAACAGAACAGAGCAGAATAGACTATTCATAAACCAGTTCACAAAGGAGGTTGTCAGAGCATAAATCGAAACTTACCCAACATGGTCAAATGCAATCAATAAGTTCATCTTTGTTTATAATCATTGTATATTGTTGTGTAAGTCAGTGAGACTTCTTTTTGAGCAATGAGCTCTAGGTGATTGGCCTGATTGCATGTACAATCCCCTCAATGTAATATTTCTATGCCTTGATCAAGTAAATAGATATTGTGGGTATTAGCCCCACCGTGGTTTTTCCCTTTGTAGGGTTTTCCACATATAAATATTGGTATTATGGTGTTGCTTCTTTATGTGTTATTTGGTTTATGCACTTTAATTTTATTTATTATTAACCGATTCATATGCAATAAGTTCAAAATTTTGTTTACCAGTAGAACACTTATTCACCCCCCCTCTTAGTGTTCTTTGATTCCAACAGTTATAAACCCACTTCCCACATCTCCTAATCAAAACCTATTTGACTTTCCTGAATTGAAGTAATTTTGAGAGGTTGTGGTCTTTAATCTAGACATCATCCTCAAAATAGGTTCTTTCTCTATTCCTTGTTATCATTTTCCCACCCTTTCTTAGGATTTCTTTAGTTTTTCTACATTGTTCTAGATGAACGATCCTGAGGGTAATTCAATATGGTTTATAAATTTGAAACACTTTTCACTACTAAGGTATTTAGCTCTTACTATATCTGTCTAGTCCTTTTTCCCTTCAATCAATTGGGAACCGACTTTAGAGATTAGAGCCTGGTTAAAGGATTTAATTTTTCTTATCCCTAGACCACCCGTCTTGATCGAGATACAAACTTTTTCCTAGGCCACGAGGGATATTCTTTCTTTCCTCAGTTCTTGTACATAGAAATATTTTTTGAATCTTCTTAATCGAGTCAGCAACAACCCCTAGAATTTTAAAGAGGGAGAGGTGATATACTGGAATTTTCTAGAGGCAAGACTTTACCAATTGAATTTTCCCAGCTAGACTAAGTAACTTACCCTTCCATCCAACTAGCTTCTTTTGAAATATCTTAATTATCCCATTCCAAAAGGCCTAGGAAGGATAAAGGGTAACTCCAAGTAAGAATCCAGAAGGACAATAGTCTGACAAGCTAGGATATTAGTAATTTTCTCTGGAAGGTTTGATTAGCATTCATAAAGAAGACCTTGATCTTCTCATAATTAATATTTTTCCTTGGGATCTTAGCATAGTTATCTAAAGTCCTCTTCCAACACTTTACATAAGATTCACCAAATATTATGGTATCATCAACAAACTATTGGTGTGATATAGGATCTAGAGTAGAAGCAGCCTTAACACCTCTTAGCATTCCTCTTCTTCTAAGTTTAAACAATGTTTCTACCCAAAACTTCAACAATGATAATGAAAATATATGGTAAGAGCGAGTCACCCTGACGAAGCCCTTTTCCACTTGAAAAATAATCCCTTGGAGATCCATTTAGAACCATAGAGAATTTTGGAGTCGTGACACATTGAACTATCATATTTATAAATTTACCCTTGAATCCAAACTGTCTTAGAACTTCAAAGAGGAAGTTCCAAGAGACTTTGTCATAGGCTTTTGAAATGTCCATTTTATAGGCCATAGAAGGTAATTTACTACTTTCCCATTGAGTGAACTAGTTCATGTGCAATAATAACATCATCCAAGATGTGCCTACCTTTGACAAAACCGTTTTGATTTATAGAGATCATTTTATCAAACATAGGTTTCAACTTATTAACCATGACCTTAGAGAAGATTTTGTACAAAGTATTGCACAAACTAATAGGACTAAGTCTTTAGTGGAGACCACATTATCATTTTTAGGGAGTAAGGAAATGAAAGCTGAGATGATTTGATTGAGGAGTTTACCTGATCGAAAGAATTCTTTCACTGCATGGTAGATATCCTCTCATATGATATCCCAATGATCTTGAAAAAAGGCAAGAGGGAAGCCATCTGGACTCGGGGCTTTGAAGGCTCTAAAGGAGAACACCACATCCCTAACCTCTTGGAGGGAAACCTTAGAGACCAAAAGAGACATATCTTCTTCATTGATAACCTCCATAATCATACCAAGCAGATCATTTGGGTCTTGAAAGTTGCTCTACTTGATTGAATTATTAAGACTATAAAAATGAACAAACAACTCAGCCATCTCTTTCTCATTTTTCATTGAATGTACCATCCTCTTTAATAAGCTTTCTAATCCTATTCCTGCTTCTATGTTTCAAGGTTGACTGGGGCAAGTGCAAGAACATGAGTCCCACTTAGGGGGAAGTCTGCATGTTGGGAAACGTGCTTCCAGGAATGGGGGGCCATTCTTTTAAAAGGGGACCTGTTTAGCTTCGGGCGAGGCAAAATGAAATGGGGACTCGAGGAGAAAAATAATGGGCCCTCATTCCTTTTCAAAATGGGGGCCCACTATGTAAAAGAAATGGTTCCCCATTTTCAAAAACACTTTTCCCTTTTTTTTTGCCCTATTTTTCTTATTTTTTTTGAACAGTTGTAGTGAAAAGGCAAGAAGAAGAATGGGCCCCATGTTGTGGACATATTTTCGAACTCCCACTGCTATCCCAGGTACACAATCAATCACCCACTTGACAATTTTTCATTTTCTTGTATTTTTTATATTATTTAAGTTTTTTTTACAAATTAGGGTTTACATGAATTAGCTTTTATATTTGTGAGTTATTAATTTAGTGTCAAAATAGTTAACGAATCAAAACCAAAACCAAATAGTTAAATAAATCAGTTAATTTAGACATATTAAAATGCATGGAATCCTTATGCCCAAATAGTTAAAAAATCAAAACCAAATAGTGTAATCATAGGCTATAGAAGATAAATCAACAACCTTAAAGGAGCTACCTTGTTAGAGGAATATTCTTATCCATGTTTAGGGAGGATAATTGAATTTATTTAGATGACCATTTTTTTTTAGAGGAGGGTCTTCCATATTAACATCACTACTATCTATAATCTTCTTGGATATGATATTATTTACATACATGTCCTTGATGTAAATCTTAAAACATAGTTTGCTAATGTGAATACACCATGTGATAGGGGGAGCATGATGTATCATTATCCTATTATGGAAGATTAGATTAAAATATGGTTAACTAATCCAAAACTAAGTCAATAAAGCGTTAATTGGGGGAGTGCATTTTAAGGTTTAAATGTATCAATATGGACAAGATAATGTTGTAAGATACAATGATGCAAATTTTGAAAACATGATAATTAGTGTGTAATTTTTAGATAATAGATTAGGTTGTCTTGATTGGCCCTAGTAAGTGTTATGTTGAATTATCTATTATAGGTAGTCATTCAAATAGATAAGAATATGGAAGGTAGTTATTCCTTATTAACTAACTCTTATATCAATACAAAAAAAAAGTTGAATATACTTTTACCAATCAAAGAAGTGATATAGAATACGTAGGGAGCACCCTTAAGCCTCCTTGGAGTTATATATCCTTTTGTACAATGCAATATATAAGATTGAAATATAAATTTACTTTAGTATTTTCATATCTTTTTCTTCTTCCATATCACATTACTTGTGGTAAAATAATTTCATTGTCTTTTTATTTGCTCATCTCTTTAGACATATACTACAAAATAGCTCAAGAAATTATTCTCATACACCAAAGTCTTGTTTTATTGTTGGTAAATTATGTGATATCAAAAAACCATCCCCTATACACTAGTTACATATTTGGACCTTCAACATCCCACATTGACTCTTAGTTGGGATGCTTCTAGAAGAGGTAGTGATCCAGATTTAAACCTTGCTAGCTTCTCGAATACTTATTTTTCTTTATCCTAAAGTATCTAAATACATCGTAAGATCTCTATAAGGGATACAAAAGATCTAATGTAGAATTTTTTCATTCCATTGCACTTCTTTTCATCCTCATTTATTTCTTGAAACCCTTTATCCACAAAGCTAGGTTATATCAATAGAAAAAAAGGTTGAATACACTTTTACCAATCAAAGAAGTGATATAGAATACATAGGGAGCACCCTTAAGACTCCTTAGAGTTATATTTCCTTTTGTACAATGAAATATATAAGATTGAAATATCAATTTACTTTATTATTTTCATATCTTTTTCTTCTTCCAAATCACATTCCTTATGGTAAAATAATTTCATTGCCTTTTTTATTTACTCATCTTTGTAGACATATACTACAAAAATAATAGAGATTTTTTTTTACATTTTAACATTATGTATATTTATAGTTTGTGTAGATTTAAATAAATGAAAAAAAAAGTTGATGCATTTTACAAGATATGAATCTATTATTGAATTTATAATAAAAATGAAGATTCAATGAATTTTTTTTATTAAGTTTTGTGCTCAAATTTTTGATTAAAAGTTTCAATAAGTACATATGTATGTTTTAATTCAATTAGTATATTATATTTCATATTGAGTTCAATAACTATATTTATGTTTTCACTTATAAATGCTTTTTTTTTAATCTAATTAGATTCTTGTTTGGCATAAAGTTGTATATAATTCATGTACATATTTATATATATGCAGGTGTTGTCTTTTATCATGGGTGTGTTTGACATAGATGAATGGTTAGGTGAAAATCCCCTACCTCAACCCCCTCCACCTCCACCTCCACCTCCACCCCCTAGATCAGATGAGGCTCATTTAAGAGAAAGAATAAATGAAAAGCTTCAAATTATAAAACAAAATATTGCCGCAATCCAAAATAAGCCTATCCCTCGGGCCGCCTATCCCTCGGGCCCATCTTATAGACTTTGCAAAATCAATGCAAGTTGTTGTTGACTCTGTTTGATTCGTTGATTCACAATTAGATCAATTCCATAGACTGAGAGACCAGTTGCATGAATTTTATGGTAATTGATTAACTTATAAGAAAATAAATGATCCGAAAATCACCAAAGCTCATTTATGCCCATATTTTAGTAACCTTAAAACAAAAGAACAAATGCAACCTAACCAAAAAATAATTTCAGTTAGGTGGTGTGATCATTCGGAGATGAGTAGATAGTTTTGGGATAAGTGTTGGATGATTTTTGATCATCCACCACATCGGAATTATGAGGTCCCTTTCTATTTTTTGAAGAAATTATACTGTGAGTTTATATTGGGTGAAAAACCCAATTATTTTTACATTAAGTCATTCCAGGGTATTGGTGGTGGCATGCCACAACACAGATTAGGGGCACATACTATTACACCCATACCTGATCCACCCATGGTTCCTCCTATTGCTCCAGCTATTCCTGTAGATGTGCAACATACATCATTGATTTCCATATTAGATGCTTTGAGTTCCCTCTTGGGTAACCTTAGTGAGCAAGCTTCCCACATGACATCTGCTCCGTGATCGATGCCACATCATTGTACGAGTTGTCATCAGATCTGTGTAGGTCCTACTCTAGCTCATGGATCCACTTCAGCCGCACTTGATGATGCATCGGATGACCATATCACATCATATGTGGATTTTATTTTCTCGGATGACCATCTCGAATAGGTATACATATATGTATATATTTGTATATATATACATATATGTATATATTTGTATATATATACATATATGTATATATTTGTGTATATATACATATATGCATATATTTGTATATATGTATATATGTAGATGTGTATGTGTGCGTGATATATAAATTAAGTGCACACTTTTTTAATAAAATCTAATGCTTGATTAAAATTGTTTGGTGTATGAAGGTAAGGAGTACACCTAATGTTTGAGTCAATATTTCATCTACTCCTACACAGCTTGGCACACCTTTTGGGGTATAATAACAATTTACATCTAGACATTGTACTAGATTCAAGTTATCATGTTATTGTCTTAGACTATTTAATTTTTTCGTGTTGATACATTAAATGCTTGTTTCTCCAAGGTAAAGGTCATGAGGGGCCCTCTACGTCATATCGAATCAATATTTCATCTATTCCTACACAAATCGGAACACCTTTTGGGGTATAATAATAATTTATATCTAGACATTGTACTAGATTTAAGTTATCATGTTTTTGATTAAGTAAAAATAGGTTTTATGGGGACCCAAAACCCCTTACAAATATGTTAACAAGTAAAGCATTAAGGTTCAAGACACCAAAAATAAAAACACACAAAATTGGTTGCAATAGGAAAAACAATACAATACAGCAGCCCAAGCAACAATAGCAAAAAGCCAACGAGAAGCTAGAAGAGATAGCCACTAACTAAAACTACTTAAAAACATTTAAGGCCTGAGAGGCCTCCTTTTCCAGCATCAGCATGGTCTTGGTAGCATCTTTAAGATCTAGAAGATCCCATGGAAGAGAATCCACCATCATTTTAGCACTCTGCCTAGTCCTTCTCGAAGAGCGAGGAACAACCTTTGAGTTGGAAACTCCAGCATCCTTCTCAAGGTCAATAACATTCTTCTCATTGTGAATTTTCTCCAACCTGGTAACCAAAGAATTCATGTTGGTAGCGGAAACCTTCATCATAGCAGCACTGTTTTCCATAAAAAAATTTAGGGCTTCCTCAATCTGTGCTACCATCTTGCTGACCTCCTCAATATTTTGGTCATATTTGTTCTTTAAGAGCTCAATCACCTTGCCATTTTTCTTCAAACACTCTAACATCATGCTCTTTTCGTCTGTAGTTTAGGTAGCACTATCTGCTGCATTCTGAACAACTTTCCCTTTATATTGATTGGTGTCCTGGTTGTCTTTTTGAGTTAGACCCTCCTTCCCATCCAAATTAGCTATCATGACTCTCTATTTCAAGTGTAACTTTTTTATCTCATGAAAAGCCCAGCAGTGGAATCTGTAAAGATCAACCGAAGAGCTTTTGGTTGTACCTAGAATGTCAAGCATTAGCACCAATTTGTCCTACAAATCCTCTTAGTCTAAATCCATCTTCTCAAAATCCTGGGCATAAAAATCATGCGGGGACAAATTACCCACATTCTCAGAGTCAAGGGCATAATCCCTATTACCCTATCCCACCGAGTCCTCCTATAGAATCTCCCTATCCTCTTCACTCTCATCTTTATGACTCTTCTCCTCCTTCAAAAGCTCATCCTTTTTCTTCTTGGAAGTCTTGATGATCTTTTTAGGAGGAGGGAAAACTTCCTCATCGTCCTCTAAGGCCGAGTTCCTAGAATCATTGTTGTGAACATACTCCTTATCATTATCTTTCATTTCACTTTGTAATTTGTTAACCCTAGCCTCAAACTGTTCATAAATTAACAAAATTAAGCCTTGATGAGCAAGTGGGCTTGCTTTAGGATTTTTGATGTGATTCACCACATTGTCATTAAGGGAATACATAAGGTAGTAGGGAAAAGAAATCTTGATGCCATGTCTAAAGTGATTAAGGATAACAAAGTGATAACTATAAATTTTAGTAAATCTCCCATCAACAGTCACATATTCCATAACAACTTTAAGCATTTTGTGCCAGAAATTCTTTACCTAATAAGGAGCAAAGTAGGTATTGTTCAGCTTCTCCTTCTCTGCTTCATCTTTTGGGAAAATCTTGGTGACATTATTAGAAAGCTTATGGTCCCTAAAGAATTTAACTCCCTCCATCTTCATGCCCGTCACTTCTGCAATTAACCTCTCATACAGGCTAGCCGTCTACCCAAATAGAGTGATTGTTCTCATATTCCACCCCTCAACAAAAATTTTGGAAGCAATTTTCTCCTTGCCGTGAAGATTTTCAATATATCCCGCCAAACCACCTTTCTATAGCCTCCTCCATACCTTCTTTTTTTTCTTCCACTCCTTACAACTAGGAGGCTCATTTCTATTGATGTTGCCGCCCATTATGTTAACCTGCCAAACAAAGTTTCCCGCAGCAGAGAAGAAACCCTCGTAGTGAAAACAGGGGAAAAGAAAGAGTAACATGCTAACTACAAGCTCTACCCATAAAACATGAGAGATAAGCTACGTAATAACACCTAGAAGCTTCCCACACTTCAAATAATAATTTCTAATCCTGCTCTGATTACATACCATTATTACAAGTTGAGGGGATATTTGTACCATTAATGCAATAAAATAATAATCTCTCCCTAGATTTCATAGGTAATAACCCTTCATTGTAGGATGACATAGGGACCTCTAAACTCACACCAAAGTTAGCAAAGAAGCTATTTGCACACATATTAGCTTCCCTATAGGTATGAGAGATAATACACTCCTCCAAGTCATCAATAATGTTAAGGGAATTAGAGATGATATTTTTTATTCTCCATGAGGGCTTAGACATCCTTTCGAGGCATCTAATAATATTTAGGGAGTCTCCCTCAATCCAAACTTTTTTAAATTTTAAGTTTTTGATAATCTTGAGGATTTCCAATGCCCCCCTATCTCCAGCATTGTGATTAGTTTGAATACCCAAAGGACAAGCTATGGCCACCACACATAAACCATTAGAGTCCCTTATCACACCACCACAACCAGCTCTCCCAAGGTTTTCCTTAGAAACACCATCGAAGTTGACTTTCATCCATCCCTTAGCGGGGTACCTCCACACCACACCATCTCTAATTATTCTCACTTTATATTTATTGATATCAACTTGGAGACCCCATCTCAAAGAAATAGCCTTATCCTCCTCCCCAACAATTAACAAAGGGAGGGATATGAGCTTACTACCAATCAAATTCAAATTCTCTCTAATGGATCTACATATTTTATCAAAGACAATATCAATAGTGCAAGAGGTCTCTCTAAAAATTCGGTTGTTTCTCTCCTTCCAAACATGCCAAGACACAAAAGGCAAAATCAAAGACCAAAATATTTTCAAGATTGGGTTAGAGGAGGGACACTTCCATTGAACAAAAAATCATCCACCTTTTCAGGAAAGACCCACTCTATCTTCCAAATGAAAAGGATTTTGCTCCAAATGACAATAGAGAAAGGGCAATGCAAAACAAGGTGAGAAACAAATTTAGCATCATTATGACATAGGAAGCATCTATTCAGGATTTGAAAGCTTTTCTTCATGAGATTATCAATGGTGAGGATTCTATTTTGGAGAAGTAGCTAGAAAAAAATATTAACTTTAGGAACAAGATTCTTGATCCAAGCCTTGGCCCACACAAGGGGATGAGGGAGGGTGGGACTCAGTAACTTAATAGCAAAGACAAAATAATAAGAGCCATCTAGGGACTACTTCCAGATGAAAAGGTCTTTAATGGCCGGGTTCACAAAAAGAGACATCAAGGCTTTTTGCAAGGGGGAAAAGACAACATCAATATCAGCCAACATGACCCAAGAGGACTGTTGCCAATACTTAGAGACAAGTGATCCAAACCTTGCCTTGAAAATATTGATAAAAGGCACAAAAATATTGAAATAATAGAGGGGTTTATCAAAAATCCAAACATCTTCCCAAAATCTAATTTTAGTTCCATTTCCTAAAACCCAACCAGCACCAACTTCAGCCAAACACTTTGCCTTCAGGATACTATTCCAAATAAAAGAGCCATTTGGAATGTCATTAGAGTGAAATAAGGAGGCCAAACAGGTGTTACCTTGCAAATACTTGCTAAACCAGATAGAGTTCCAATCCTTTCTATCACCAAAAGTCCTCCAAACTTGTTTTGTCTTTAATAGACCTTAGGCCAAGACCCCAAGATGTTTTGGATTGTAAACCTTCTCCCAAGAAACCAATGGTAGCCTTTTCTTCTCTTCAATCCCAGACCATAAAAACCTCTTCTGAATTTTTTCAATGGCATCAACAAATTTACCAGGAATCTTGAATAAGCTTAAGGCATAAACATGAAGATTCTAAAGAGAGGCTTTGAGGACCTCCAATTTACCAGCTTGACTAAGTAAAAATCGTTTCCACACAGCAAGTTTATAGTTAAACCTATCCACAAGAGATCTCCAAAAAGAATCAGGAGGGGAGGTGCCCAAAGGAAGCCCCAAATAGATAGAGGGAAAAGGCTCAATAGCACAACCAATTTTCCTCTGTCTAACAGGAGGGGTATTAATGATAAAGATAGCTATATTATTCCAATTTATCATCTAACCAGAAGCATTAGAATAAAGTTGTAAAGATAGTTTGAAGGACCTAGCTTCATGAACTAAGGCAACACCAAGAAGGATAGTGTCATCCACGAATTGCTGATGAGAAAAGACTAGATTAGAAGATGAAGGCCCAACACCTTTAATAACTCCTAAAGCAACCATCTTTTTCAAGTGTCTGCTTAGAATTTCAACCATAATAGTGAATAAAATAGGGGAGATATAGGATCCCCCTATCTTAATCCCCTGGAAGGTTTAAAAAAGGAGGAAGGAGATCCATTAATAACAACAAACAGGGAGGCAGAAGAGATAAGCTGCCAAATGATGTTAGTAACTTTACCATCAAATCCTAAGGCTTGCATAATCCTTAGCAGAAAAAACCAGCCCACTCTGTCATAGGCTTTAGCCAAATCAAGCTTAATGAGGAAATCATCTTTCTTAGAGGCTTGAAGCGAGTCAATGTTCTCATGGACCAAGATGATAGAATCCAAGATTTGCCTCCCAAGCACGACTCCATTCTGATCCGAGGATATGAAGGAAGGTAGCATTTCCAACAATATGGATGTAACAACCTTAGAGATAATTTTATATAATGAGTTGTAGAGACTAATAGGTCTAAACCTATCCATAACGTCCACACTAGGCATTTTAGGAATAAGAACTAGGAAGGTAGACTTAACCTCTTTAAGAAAGGACTTGGAACCAAAAAATTCTTTCACAGCATGAACAATATCCTTACCAACAATATGCCAAAAATGTTGGAAGAAGAACATGGGGAACCCATCAGGTCCAGGGGCTTTATCCCTTTGGAAAGAAAAAATAGCTCTCATAACATTCCTCATTAGAAGGGATGGCACATATACTTTTGTTATGATCAGGTCCAATAACCTTAGGAATATTCTTTAGCAAAGACTCTTGATCGTTCAGACAAAGATTTAGATCAACAGTTAGAAGATTAGAGAAAAAATGAACAGCCTCCTTAGCAATATCCTCATCTCTATTAATAGTTGTACCATCAACCACCAGCTTAGTGATCCGATTAGCAGCTTTACGTTTCACAGAGGACATATGAAAGTATTTGGTATTTTTGTCTCTAGAAGACAACCACAATGCCCTAGACTTTTGTCTCCAAAAATCTTCTTCATTGGCTATAATCCTGTGATATCTGCCAAGGACCTCATTCTCTTTAACCCTTGTAACAGAAATATAACCTTCTTTCTGAATAAGATCCTGAATCTATTTCAACTTCATCTTTAAAGCATTCTTCATGAAAAAGATATCTCCAAAAACTTCCTTATTCCATATCTTGACCCTTTCCTTCACATACCTAAGTTTTTTATCATCCTTAAACATTGTCGATCCTTCCACTGAGATACTCCACCAGTGTCCAACATTGTGTTCTAGAAAAGGTGGGATAACCACATTTTTTCAAATCTGAAAGGAAAAGTTCTCCTTTTTGAAAGGGCATTAGCAATAAAAGAAATGGTAAAGTGGTCCGAGCCAACTCTATTGATGATAGACAAAGAACAATGATATTTAGATAACCAATCATTAGTAATTAAAGATCTGTCCAATCTAACCTGAATCAAATCCTCGCCATCCCTTATGTTGGTCCAGGTGAAAGAGGGCTCACTCAACTCCACATCTGAAAGAGCCATGTTGTTAGTGAATTCTATAAGATCAATTCTGCTATCCATGTGAACTTGAGACCCTCCAAATTTCTTAGAATCATAGAGAGGAGTGTTAAAATCTTCCATGACCAACCAAGAGTCCTAATCAAAAGATTTTCTTTTGACCCCAACACTCTTCCAAAATTTGAACCTTGCAACTTTGGTATTTGGAGCATAAATATTGGATAGGACCCAAATGAAATCATCCCTTATGTGTCTTAGTCTAATACAGATCAAATTACTATCAACCACAATCATGTTACCTTCTATAACTTTCTTATTCCAAAAGACATCAACCCCACATGAGGCACCGTTAGAGCTACTACCAACTACACCCCCAAAGCTGAAAATGCTAATTTGTTCAACTTTCTCTTTACTCATCTTAGTTTCTTGAATTAGAACGACATCCAGGTTATGGTCTCTAACTAGATTTTGGAGGATATCCTGTTTGTGGGATCCATTAAGGCCTGAATGTTCCAGCAAATTATCTTTATTTAGGGATAGGAGAGCAAGTCTCCAAAATGATTCCTTGACTTCCATTAGCAATGTTCTACTTACTTTCAAAATCTATGTGCCATCTAGCAGTTTTTCTTCCTAGAGTGGACTTCGAGTTGCCAACATCAGCCTTAGCCCTATTTCTAGTATGCATTCCAATAGCATTACTAATATTCTTACTTTTCTTTTTTGCAACTATCATAAGTGATTCTTCACCCTCCTCTTCCTTAGATTCATTCTTGTGACAGTCCATATTTTGGCTCTTCCAATGGCTGGAGATCAGAGTAACAGTAATATCTTTTGGAGCATTTGAATCCCCCTTTTTAACAAAATCTTGAGATCCATGGCACTCCTGCCCTATAGGGATTTTTGGGTCATCACTCTTCTCAAATATAGTTTCCAGCACTATAGAGTAACTGCTACCATTATTCTCACCACTGATATCCTTAACAGGTATCTCCCCATTATCTACCGACTCATCAATTTATCCTTCTTTCAATGACTTCTTCTCAAGAGTCTTTGAATCTGAGATATGACATACACTAAAGTCATTTTGAGGAGCCATATTAGTATATTTGCCTTCTATATTCTCCTAATCCCTACAAATAGGGGCCTTAGGAGCCTACAGACAAGGGCTTTCAGAGCTACCATTATCTTTGATAGGTTTTTTTTTCCAAACCTTCTTTTGGGCCCCCTTATTTTTAGAGAGATTCTAAGGGTTATTGGGACATCCTTTTGCCCAATGACCAACTCTTTTGCAATGAAATCACACAAAAGGGAAGGATTCATACTCTATTGGTTGTTCCCATTTCCCTAGTTTGGAGAAAATATCAATTGATGATGGGAGATCAGATTTTTGGCATACATTCACACAAATTCTAGCATAAACCAACCTATTCTTGGCCATTGTCATCAGGTCCATAGAAAGAAGCTCCCCAAAGGAATCAGCAATACCCTTAAAAACATCCTCAAACCAAAATTCCAAGGGTAACCTAGGCAGACGCACCCAAATAGAGGCCAACTCAAAGAAGGAAGAATCCTTTAACACCAATCTAGGAGACCATTTCCTCAGGGTTAAAGAAGTTTTACCTAGCATCCAAGGTCCTCCACAAAGAACACTTTCCAAATCTTCCATACAGGAGAAGTTGAAAGCAAAAAAACCCTTTGGCATCGCTAATATTTCCACTTGACCCTTCAAATGCCTTTTTTTCTTGTCAAAAGCCCTCACTATCTCAATATTAGGTCTTGGGCCAACACATTTACCCACTAGAGTGAACGTCGTTAAAGAGATATTGTGTTCAATCACAACGTCTGAGATCAAAATGGCAAACTTTCCCACTGACTTATTAGAAATGTTTGAAACCTTAGGGAAAGTGGATTTACTTGTTGGTTTCGTACCAAATAAACTAGACCAAGATTTTAGGGGGCCTTGAGAGACGACACTCTGCTCTAACTCCACTCCCCCTTTCGAGATTCCCTCTTGATTAGAGGTGTCAGCACATGACGCCTTGTTATCTCTTGGGTCAAAAGGAGGATCCAGAGCTCGTGCATCACCATCCTTGTTATACCACCCATCATCATTCCCTTCCTCAGACCTATCTGAGTCATGAGATCTGTATAGGATAGGGCCAGAGATCATAGACCGAAAACTAGCACTAGTGTTCCCACCCAACAAGTTCCTGCCTGGCTCCATTCAAAATCTTTTTATTAATTTACATTTAAGTTATCATGTTATCATCTTGGACTATTTAAGTTTTTCGTGTTGATAAATTGAAGGCTTTTTTCTCTAGGGTACAAGTCATGAGGGGCCTCTACGTCATATCGGGCAGAGGGTGTCACAAGTATGACACCATCTATTGTATGTATCTTATATTTAATAAAGATTAAATATGTACTTATGACTTTGTAAGTTAGCTTGAAATTAAATACACATATGTTTCATAAATATGATTTCATTATATGCATGTTTGTAGGTGGACACTACTATTAGGACAGGCTATCCTCATCATGTTTATTAGAGACAAAATTGTGGGTGTTGTGTTGTTATTGATGTCAATCGATATGCAAGTTGATGTTAAGTTGATGTTACTGGTATGTAAGTAGGAGTATTGAAGATTCTTGGCATGTTGATGTCAACCGGTAAGTATGTCAACTTGTAATCAAGAAAGAGACAAATCGAAGGACTCCCATCGTATGAAGATGGTTGATGTCAAGGTTGAAGGAAAGATAGACAAAACTAGAGGAAAACAAATTGGATGGCTGTCGGATTATATTTTGAAGAGGTGATTACAACATCGGGAGCAGTCTAGGTTAACATGACCTAACCGACAGAAAAGAGAAGTGCATGATATGAAGATTAACCAATTGGAGTATATCGGTAGTATGTTTGGTTGGTGACCAAGTTTGAACTGACATTATCAAGTGAGTTGGATGACGACAGAGATGACATGTGGACTCCAGGTGGCGAACATGCAGTGGTAGGTGAATAGTGTATCAATGAGGTAGTTACCGATTAGGTCGATATTAATTGAAGATTGTGAAAAATCACAGATCAATTGCAGAGGATTATGGCTTGAAGCAAATCGAAAGGATACGACTGGATTGACAAAATCAAGGCCGATGAATAGGGTCCCGTTTGCTAAATATAGTGAACATGTATTGGAAGGATCAAGAATGGCGGTGATGTTTGATTTGTTGTAGGTTGTCAATCTAAGAAATGAGATCTTATTTGATTTGATACGGATCGTGGTCGGTGAAGAAAACCCTAGGTGCGTAAAGTTTTAATTTTGGTTTTGGTGGGAAAGCATGTGTATAAATGTGTAGATCAAAGACTTGTGTTTTTGATGATGATGAGAGATTGAGATTATGCTGGAGGAAAGTTGATCAGTCTAAATGTTGATAACAAAATATTGAAGTGACTGAGTGTTAGAAGAAGAACCAACAAGAAGGGTTTAACCGACAAGGTTTAAGGTAACCAGTAAACTATTATAGAGCATAACAGTCTATCAAACTAGCAGAGATTGAACTAGTCAGGTGGTAGCAGAAAGTGAAGCAAAGCAGAGAGAGTGTGGGAGGAGATCTGACAAGGCAAAAACCGAGTTGTAGAGGATTCAGATAGAGAGAATTGAGATCCGGAAGAGAAGAAGGAGTGTGACAAAAAGTTCAACCGATAGAGTGAATTGTTTGTGGGGGTTACAAAACTCATTTGTAACAAGGTGCTTATTATTGTATTGATTTCATATCTCATTGTTTCATCAGGTGGGTTCTCAGTGTAGGGGTTGGTGCTCCTTGAGTTGGTGCTTAGAATAGATCAGGGGTTGGTGCTCCTTTGGGTAAGTGCCCATAAATTCTTAAGGGTTGGTGCTCCTTGGGTTGGTTCCCTAAACATTATAAAACTATTATTTAATTGTGAGACTGGATTGGAGTAGTAGATCTCTAGTAGCATTTCTCATCGAGTTTTTTTCCCACATTGGGTTTTCCTCATATATCCAATGTTATGTGATTAGCTTTTATGTGTGATTGCTTGTTAGTGTTTTAATTATTCTACTAGTTACACACACTATTTGAAATTGCTTATAATCACCAATTCACCCCCCTCTTAGTGATATCTTGTGTTCTACAATTGGTATTAGAGCATTAGGTTCCCTGTTGGCTAAAACTTTCTCTAGATTTGGTATATTCTAGTTTAAGAACACAATGGCAAGGAATAAAACCTCCTCCTCCAAAGCTCCCATGTTTGACGGTGCCAACTATGCCTTCTGGAGCAGAAGAATGGAAACCTATTTGTCCTCCCTAGGTTTTGATGTTTGGATGTCTGTGCAAAATGGGTACACTATCCCTAATGTCCCCCCTATAGATCTGGATGCTAAGAAGGAGTATGAAAATAATGCCAAGGCCAAGCTTGTTATTCTTAGTGGATTGTCTGATAATGAGTTTTTTAAGGTTATGCACTGATCATCTGCCAAGAAAACTTGGGATAAGTTGAAAAGATTATTTTAAGGAGATGTCAAGGTCAAGGAGGCTAAACTGCAAACACTAAGAGCTCATCTTGAAGGCTTTAAAATGAAATATGAAGAAAAGATTGTTAATTTTCTTCAAAGAGTTGATGAAATGGTGAGTACTATTAGAGGACTTGGCAAGGATATATCCGATGAAGTTATTGTCCAAAAGATACTTAGATAACTCACATCTATGTATGATACAAAGGTCTCTATAATAGAAGAAGCCAAGGATATGAAAACATTTTCAATGGATGAGTTATTTGGTCCCTAATTGCTTATGAGATGAGAACAACCAGTGAAGAAACTTCAAGGAAAGAGGCCACTTTAAACTCCATCAAAAAGGGTAAGGAATAAATTACTCATCGAAAAATTTGTGAAGACTAAGATACAGTAGTAGAAAAATTTGTAAGGAATCTTAAAAGAGGATTCGGTAAGTACAAAGGAAAATTGCCGTTCAAATGTTTTAACTTAGAAAAATAGGATAATTGGCTTCAAAATGTCCCTATGGTGAGAATGCTGGAGAGGAGCAACAAAGAACCAATAGACCTTTAGGTAAGGATAAAAAGAAAAAATCCTACCGACAACAAAGAAGAAGCTACCGGAAGTAGAATAGCCTGTATACTTTTGAAGATGATGCTATAGATGAAGAAAGTGCCTCAGAAGATGACTGTTGTGAGGACGAAAGAAAAATTAATCTCTTTATGGCACTAGATGAACCGGTTGATGGACCTAATGAAGATGAAGACATTGAAGTTGAAGTGGACTTGGAAGTTGAGCTCATAAGTGCTCTTGAGGAGTTGAGTAAAACAAGAAGGGAACTCAAGAAGTTGAAGTGTGCTACTAGAGAAGAACAAGATCGTTTGAAGAAATCTTTGGAGGAGTCCAAGAAAACAATTTCTGATCTGAAACTCCAGTTGGAAGAAGCCTAAAGGATATGTGAAGTTACATCCTTTGATTTGATAAAGAAGGAGAAGGAGCATCATAATATGGAAGAAGATATCGTAAGGCTCAGAAAGGAGCTTGAAAAGAGAAAGAATGAATTAAAGATGAGGAGCAAATATGAAAGCAACACCGAAGCCTTGGACAAGATGTTGAGTAATCAGAAGCACTCAAAAGATACTAGAGGTATAGGATTTGAAGAAGGACAGAGCTCCAACAACAAAGACACACCCTGCAATAAAATACAGTTCACTTCTTCAAGTGAAAGTAAAGAAAAACAAACTTTTATAGTCAGCAAAGCTATTGAGAAGAATACCTATGCTGAAGCTACTAGAAATCAGCTTGTGAACCAAAATGCTCAAACTTTGAACCGAAAGGCTCACTCATTGTACCAGAATGCAGATCCTAAAGGAAAGCCCAAGGTTGATAACGAAGGGTTCACTAAAGTCATTAACATGAGTAGAAGACACCCGGTGAGACAAAGGTTTGCCGATCCAAAGAGACAAGATTGGTATGTACCCAAATTCCATGGTTATTATTACTGGTGTAATAAGTTTGGACATAGAATTGTTGATTGTAGTTTAATGCATAAGCCCCATCATAGTTTTGAAAGTAGAAATCCATTTTCTGCACTCTGGGAGATGAATGTTATTTGTTATCAGTGCAATGGATTTGGTCATAGGAGTTATGAATGTAGGAGAAGTCTGTCGGTGTCCTACAATAGTTTTTCAAGTTCATCTTTCAATGTCAATGTGAAATGTTATCATTGTCAAAATTTTGGCCACATTGCAAAGCATTGCAAACATAGGATAACTAAGAAAAAGAAGTTAGTACTAGATCGAAGACCAAAAGCAAAACTAGAGCAAAAAGGTGTTGTAGGAAAGGAGAAGGAAACCAAATAGTTTTGGGTGGAAAAGTATAAGAATAAAGTAGAATCAAGTCTGATTGTGCAGATTGTCATGCATGCAGAAAGAAGAAACCTATGGGTTGTAGATAGTGGTTGTTCCAATCACATGACCATAGACCAAAAGAAGTTTATTAAGTTTGAAGATTGGAATGGAGGTTCAGTTAGGTTTGGAAACACCTCATCCATCAAGATAAAAGGCAAACGTACTCTGAACATTGATAGAAAATTGAAGGCTCATGATATATACTATGTGGAAGGTCTAAAGCATAATTTTCTAAGTGTGAGTCAAATGTGTGATAAAGGATACAATTTCACTTTTGACTCTACCGGTTGTCAAATAAGGAAAGAAAGTACCCGACAAATTGTTGCAAAAGGAAAAAGGATAGATGGAAATGTGTACAATATGAAGGAATGATTTTAGTCCCAATGCATGATGGGACAAGTGGATGAGAGTTGGCTGTGGAACAAAAGATTAGGTCACATAAACTTTGACAATTTGGTCAAAGGAAGTAGGAAAGGCTATGTGAAAGATATGCCACAGATCATCAAACCAGCAAGCACCTTTTGTGATTAATGTTTAAGAGGTAAGAAAACTAAGGTGACCTTCAAGATCAAAGAGCGTAATACCTCAAGGCCCTTAGAACTGGTGCATACTGGTTTGTGTGGACCAACCAGAACAAGAGCTTTAGCGGTGAAAGATACTTTATGTTGTTCATTGATGATTTTTCAAGAATGACATGGGTCACCTTTCTACATGACAAATCAAAAGCATATGAGAGGTTCAAAATCTTTCAGAAGATGGTTGAGAAGGAAAGTGGATGCAAGATAAAGTGTCTGAGATTTGACCAAGGTGGTGAGTTCACATCAAATGAGTTTGAAGACTACTGTGAGAGACATGGAATCAGAAGACAATATTCAGCCCCAAGGACACCACAACAAAATAGTGTAGTAGAAAGGTAAAATCAGACTGTCAAGGAGATGAAGAGAACTATGTCGAATGCAGAAAACATACCAAATATGTACTGGAAGGAAGCAGCTCATGCTGCTGTATATACATTGAACCAGGTTCAACTGAGAGTAAATAGAAAGATGAGTCCTTATGAGTTATGGTATGACCGGAAGCCATCAGTCAAATATTTCAAGGTTTTTGGAAGTAAATGCTTCATCAAGAGAGATGAAGATAGTTTAGGTGGTTTTGATTCTAGGAGCGATGAAGGCATTTTCTTGGGTTACTCAACTCACAACAAGGCCTACAAATGCTACAACAGAAGATTGAGAAGAGTTGTTGAGAGTGTGCATGGAAGAGTTGATGAAGACTTGCATAAAGGAAAACAAACACAAGTAAACCGGTATGATCACTCATGTGATGAAGATGAGATTCAATCAGAATGTGAACAGGAAGAGGCACCCAATAAGACCCCTAATAGATATGTGCAAAAAAATCACTTGAGTATCACAACCACATAAAGGAAAAAGAAAAATGAAAAAATTCTCATTTGTTAGGCCAACTAGACAATAAATATATGCGGACCGAAATTGGAAAGGAGGAAGCGATAGAACCCTAAAAGAATGCAAAAACCCCTAAAATCAAGATGGGGATTTAGGTCAAAAACTGACATCACTAGAATGAGAAGAGAATCATCCAATGAAAAGGGGACAAAGGTGAGGATAAAATGGAATCTCAAACCTAAAATGGAAAGAAAATGTAAAGGTTTGGACCAAAAATAGAAAAGGTGAAATAGGAGGACTGAATCAAAAGCAAAAAGCCCTAATCAAGATGCAATTAGGCAAAAAGTCATTGTAAAAGCGACAAGGGAAATATCTGATGTGAGAGGGATGAAGTTAAGGGTAAAATATGATAATGTCTTAGCTATTTATGTATCATAATTATGTCATAATGTATCATAAGATGATGCGATAGTGTATCATAATTATTTAAATTAAATTGACTAAAATTCATAAGAGTAGATCTATATATTTTTACTTTTATTTTATGTCATAAACTAAAAACTTTAGTCAAATTTTTATATTAAATTTTTATGATCTTGTTCTCATATTGCGTATAGATTGGGCAATGCATGATATGTAGTAGTTTTATAAAAAATAGATTTTTTAATTTTAACTTTTTAAACCTATTTTGTTATAATATATATTTAAATAATAAATCGAACCTATAAATAGTTTTTTATAATATATGAAAATTTAATAATATTATAATTTATGTACAGTCTGAGTTGGCCTAGTAGTGGAGAACTTGTGCTCTTGAAAGAGAGGTCACAAGTTCAAATCCCATAAGGGTATAAGGTATGTACACCTCATTGGCTTCGGCCCATTACTAATCAAAATATATATTGTATACATATAATTTATTTTTTAACATACATGTAAATAGGAAATTTTTGATAAATGTATATATTTTTATTATTTATTAATTTAATAGATTTATTATATATTTTTACATTATTATTTTTGTTACTATTTAGATTTTGATATAATTGAATTTTATATTTAGTTTTTTACTTTTATTTTTATTTTTAAATTAAGATGTTAAAATTTGTTTGTTACTCATTTCCGTATTCTTATTGCTATTTAGTTTTTGATATAATTGAATTTTACATTTTATTTTTTATTTTTTATTTTTAAATTAAGAAGTTAAAAGCTACTTGTTATTCATTTCCATAAATAATTAATTGCCTTGCAATTGTTGCTACAACAAGTTTAGTAGTGCTTTACCTTTAGCAATATCCTACATTCAGTACCAAACAATTGCTTGAGTTCAATAAGGAATGCAAAAGGACTTAATGCATCAATCATATTTCTTCTTCCTTCTTCCTTCTTTTGTATTTTATACTCTAAACTAACAACACTATTGGCAAGAACTTGACGCTTTGCATCTCTTATTGATATTCAATATTGAAAACAACATCCATAAATATTCATGCCTACCTCTTTCCTCCATCATATTCAATTTCACTTAAGTTTTACAATTTTTTTTCCAATACTTTATAAATGATCTTACTTATTAATATTCAATGTTATAAACAACATCCATAAATATTCGTGCCTACCTCTTCCCTCCACTTTATTCAATTTTATTTAATTTTTACAACTTTCTTTCCAATACTTTGTAAATGATCTTATTTATTGATGTTCAATATTGAAAACAACATCCATAAATATACTTGCCTACCTCTTTCCATCAGTGTATTCAATTTTACTTAACTTTTACTTCTTTCTTACAAACACTATATATTATAAAAGATCTTATTTATTGATATTGAATATTGACAACAACATCCATAAATATTACTACCTACCTCTTTCCCTTATTGTATTCAATTTTACTTAATTTTTACTTATTTCTTACAAACACCGTACTTTATATATGATCTTATTTGTTGATATTCAATTTTGAGAACAACATCCATAAATATTTATGCCTACCTCTTTCCCTCAATGTATTCAATTTTACTTAATTTTTACTTCTTTCTTACAAACACCGTACTTTATAAATGATTTTATTTGTTAATATTCAATATTGAAAACAACAACCATAAATATTTCTTACCTACCTCTTTCCCTTGCCCTATTCAAATTTACTTCATTTTTATTTCTTTCTTACCAACACAGTACTTTATAAATGATCTTATTCATCAATATTCAATATTGAAAACAACATCCATAAATATTCCTAACTAGCTCTTTCTCTAATCGTATTCAATTTTACTTAATTTATACTACTAATATTCATATCCACCTCTTTACTGGAACAACTTGATTAATATTTTATTTAATTTATACAACTTTCTTTGGACGGCGTATTCAATGAGTGATCTATGAATATTTATCGCTGCCTCTTTCCTCCACCGTACTGGGTTGGTGGTTTATTTTATTTTCCGAGCTCCTTTCCTCTATGATTATTGCATCGGATCCACACAGTTTTGTGGTGTATTTTTCTTCTGTTGTTCGACGCATCCATAATTTTTTAGCGATAATGACTTCAGATATTTAGTCGCTGTCTTATGTCATTCTTTCTTTATCATAAATGATGCCGTATCAATTTTTCAGACACTGCCTTCAGATATTTACTCGCTGTATTATCTCATTACACTATCAACCAAACCAGGCACAGACTAAGCCTTTGACATCTTCGGTGACGTATGGTGGGCCCACTTATCTTTCCGTTCTCCGTTTGGTTTTCTGTTGAATTCTTCTAACTCTCCTGATCATAGTCACTGCCATGGTTAAGTTTAATTTTCAATTTTGAATCTTAATCTCCCGCCCGTGTAATTTTTCCCGCATATTTTCAAATCCTACCTACAAACCAAAGCGAGGAAAGGATATGGTATTATAACGCAGATATTTGGAGTGGCTGGATATGCAGGCGGTGTCCTCCATTAGAAGACCATCTGATGAAATTTGTCTGGGGTGTTTGGAGGCGAACAAGCAGCCTTTCCTGTGGGCCGTTCGCCCAGATCTGCTGCACAGTAAATCTGCTCGTTTAGCACAATAGTTTCTATAGCATGTGAAGGAGGGGAGTTGTTTTCTAAGATGGATGTTACAGAGGAATGTGCTGCCTCACCTCGCCATGGGAGGGTTTTTAACCCACAGGCAAGACTAAACTGTGGAAAGCATAGCAAGGGACATAAGTTTGATTTGCTGCTCGAATATCAAGCTTGCATTTGCTAAATTTCTCTGAGCAAGTTGCCCTAGAAACAATGGTATTGAGAATATCAACCTCATTATTTCAGACATTGTTAGGCCCAATATACTTGACAATAACTGCCTCAAATATATAATGGAGCAGAAGGGCTTTCTACACTCATATCAAGCATTATTGAGTCTTTTAACACTAGGGATGTTGCATTTAGTAATGCTCAGGTTTCTCTCTACAAAGATGATCAAACTTGCTTTGTTTTTGTTTTTCGTTAATTTTCAAGATTGTGTTCTGAACATGGGAAACATTAAGCCTCTTGTTAGGAAGAATGAAGAGATTTGAAAAATTCGCATGAAACCAAACTAACCGAGAAAGTTGTAGCAATCCCACTTGGTTTCTGTGCTAATAAATTGTTTGCACTAGTTGGTGCTTAATCTATCCTATGCACAATGTTTTCAGTTTTCTAGTCCGTAGATAATGCATCAATTTTTAATTTTCCTAGGTATAAAACTAAAGAGGAGGTTTTTGTCAAGCCAATCAAATCTTTTTATTTTAAACTTGTCATATCTATATCACATTTAGATTAACATCTTAATCCTATCGCGCAAATACAGATGTTCCCATTAAGCACGTGGTTTGTTGTTTTCTCTCCTGCAGTTTCTCCGAGTCACTGCTATATCAAGTAAAAATGTTAAAGAAAAGTAAACTCCTTCAACAGATTCTTTTAATTTTAAATTGTCAAATTGTGTTCAGTTATTCCTATCATGAAAATAAAGATTTTCCCATTGATCATTGGTTTCTTTTTAAAGCTTGCAATTTAGCAAGCACCATTTTATAATAATTTTCAATAATAGTGGGAAATTATTATTAAAGTAAGAAGAGGGAAAATCTAAGGATGTTTATCACTATCTTAATTTTAATAGAAAATAGAAATTAAATGACAATGATTTTCTTTGAAGTGACAAAATTTATTATTTTCATTTAGTTTGATCATTACAAACAAGTTGGAAAAGCTCTAAGAAATTATGAGATGACAAAGACCTCAACTCAAAAGCATTTCACATTTAAATTTCAATAAGGATTGGACTTCATATTTGAAAAAACTTCGAAAATATATCGCTATGGACAATTTTTTTCTAAAGTAATTAACCTATCACTTTACATCATCAACATGCTTGTTATAGATTACAAGGTTACAAATTTATCGCTATTTAGATTGGCCCAAGTTTATTCTCTTACTTCCTTTCTTGCTTGGTTCTCTAAAATTACATTAGTCCATATTGTGCGTACACTTTACCTATTGTTATCATAGAGTTTAAGGATATAAGGTAGCCAATTAATCAAAATTGAGTCATTAATTACTAGAATACTCATATTTTTTAACATATATTCATTTTAAACATATACTAAAATAAGCAATCATTAATGAAAAATATCTTCAAACAAATAAATTTAGTTATTAATTCTCAAAGGTATTAAATTATTTTTGACACTTAAGACATTCTAGACATCCAAAGAGAAAGTATCTTACCTTTCATAGTTTTATTTTTATTAGTGTCTTCTCATGATTATTCAACTACCTAATTAACTTATTTCTAAGATACATCTCCTATTTTTTCAAGATTCACACATACATAGTCTTTTTTGTCCATCCTAGTTTCAATTTGTAAATTAATTACCGTATTGAGCCAATATAATAAATCAACTAACTTAAGTGAAATAGTAGTAGTTGATTTTTTTAATAAGTACGAGAGAAAGAGATGACCATAGTTAAGAAGTATCATTATCATAGATAGAGAAGTTCATGCAAATATTCTTACCAAAGACATTGATGACTTATACATCTAGGGATTGAATTGGAGAAGGGACAAAATATCTAAAAAAATATATTTATGCCCAAGCCATTCAAGTGAATGAAAAGAATAAGAATCTAGTAGCCAACCTATATCTTTAATAGGTAAATAATAACAATTGAATTGATTGCACACATTGGATAAATTATACCATTTTATAAAAATAAATAATAAGCTCTTAATTTAATGAATCTAATGGCGAGGTTCTTATTGATGAAATTTTTAAATGCTCTTAGATTAGAGTATGAAATACCCTACATACATAATGCAAATTTCCTTAGGCCAAGAATTTACATGCAATTGAACCACTAGATTAAGGGTAAACTTTTAACCTATCCTTAGATAACTCTAATTAGATTGGAGAAGATATATATAGTGAAACATAATAAAAATAAAATATATAAAGTAAACTACAAAAAGAATAAAAACAAAAAGTCTATAAAAGACATACATCCACCATTTCACTAAAGTTCAAAAACACACATTGCACTAGATAATAAAAAAAACTTTCAACAACACAAGAATGTATAAGATTCATGACCAAAAACATCTATAACAAGGAGTCATGATTATTTGGGGTAAGAGCTTGATACATTGTGTGAAGAAAAGGAAAGGGGAACACTTCTATACAATTTGATGAACAAAGAAAATAATAACGTGTTGATCACCAAAGTGAACATAATTAATAGCGATATAAATGGTAAAGAAAAATAGATCTTTTAACTTATTCCCATGTTGTGTGGGATAAAAGGGCATATAAGTGCCCTATGCATCAAAGCTACACAAAATGAAAAGTTCCAATAATTTTTTTGTAAGTTTTTTTCTCAAAGATAAGAAATTCACAACACAAACCTATCGTAGTAATCTAGCATAATATTATATTTTATAAAATAGATATCTACTATTTATAAGAGGAGAGAGAAAATAAGGGTAAAAAAAGAAAAGAAAAGAAGGGGAAAAATAATCTTATAGTAGATTTCTGTATACCCTTCATTCTTTTGTGTTGAATTTACTTAGTAATAGACCCCTATAAAATTGTTTAGGTGGATAAATAAGATTTGAAAGTGTGATATGAAGGTATAATCAACAAAAGAAGTTTAACACAAGGTTTAAAAAAACTTATGATAGAAGTAAACCTAGATGCAATAGAAGTGCATGAGGTAAGTACTAATCTAGATATTTCCCCTTGTCCTTTTAAGGATAACTCATAGTATAAAGAGGTAGCCCATTCTACCTAAATAATAGGAATACTTAAGTGTTAGTCACAAAAATGTATGTTATTTCAAGGTGAATTATTGTGGTGAAACTACTATAGGATGCTTGTCAAGTTTTGTTTTTTTTGGTGCCAAAGGGTATCCCCATGACCAAACCTAGCACCCATTTTTTAGGCGAGCTAAGGTGAGACTAATTCCTTGGGTGTGGGTAAGGGCCCGCACATTACACACACCATATAAACACCAAGTTCAGAGATCCAAACTCAAGACCAATGGGGAGAAAACCCATAATGCCCTATGAATTCTAATAAAATATAGCTTGAAAATCATTTGGACCTCAAGCCTTAATGGACCCATTGATTTTCTCCATTTAGTGAATGTTTTTAAATTAGCTCATCATTTGTATTCTACTTGATTGGTTATGGTATATTGCAAAGAAAGATGGTTTCGGCATCTTGGTTTTTCTCCAATTCTTTTTCCCAACAACTCCTTAATGCACTGCACTCCTTCCATCCACATGGTTGCTATGTTAATCACCTTACTTTTAAAGGGGAGAACCATTCCCTCAATTTCATTGACATAAATTTTGATGTTTGTGGAGAGATGAAAATATTTGGTGTTTGGATAACCCTCCTTCAACTATTCCACCCTATACTTTTGTATCCAATATATGTCTTCCATATTGATAATCCAGTGTTCAGTTATAGCATCAACCTACACTTCTTATGTCTACTTTCAATTCGGAGGCCACTCAACATCTTCTTAGAGTTTTCAAGTTTCCCTTCCACCTTCTACTCTGAAAAATGTTAACTAATATAATTTTATTGCAAAAGTGTCACCTTGTCTTTGATATTTCCTAACATTTTTAAACAATGCCTATAACACCCTTTAAACTTGGCCTTCCATGAATCTTTTAGCATGGAAGGAAACTCTAAATGCTTACAACAAAGAAATTGAATCTAATAGTAACATTTGGGTATAACATTTTTAATAATTTCTAACCAAATTAACTATTGATTTGAACTAGCATAGTGAATCACCCTACAAAAAAAATAGATTCACTCAAAATTCTACTCTAAATCCAAAAAAAAAAACTATCCAAATGGATGTAAGCTTTGCATATCCTCATGTTACTTTACAAAAATCACCCATATTTAAGTTTCTTACATGTTAATAATAAGTGATAATTTAGTGCTCTAGATACCTTAGAGTCTAATGTAAAAGGAGTATTACCACCTATTTTATCCCTTAAGTCTAAAATAGTATTGAAATATATTTTAATGATCTCAATTTCATTTGATATTTTTGATTCTAAGATCTTTGAAATTTTGGCAACACTTTTAGCCTCACTTTCCATATTCAAACCATATATGTTCAAAATAATAATCTTGAAGTTCACATAAACTTCAATAGTCAAAACAATTTAATATAATATGTATTAAATAATTAAACTATATTAAACTTATAAAAAGTTATTTAAAATAATCTCAATCTACATTCAACAATTTATAGACTAACTATAGTATAATTAATCATTTATACGAAATTTTTTTAAAAGACAATTTTTTAAAATAAAATAAAAAACTTAAATATTTATATAGATTTACAACAACATATACAAACGTTTACAAACAATTTGAAATTATATAATTTTTAAAATTTTAAAATATTAAAAAAAATAATACAAAATTAATTGACAAATCAATCAAAATAGGGCAGATGTATTGTTATGGTACATCCACCCCAGCAATTTTCAACCATCTAGTTTTGGAAGCTACATTGTAATAACAAAACTGAATTTTGGGTTTTCTTTTTCAGTCACTATTTATTTGGATGGTTTTTTTTCTCTAATCTTACCTTATTGAAAGGAAGAAAGATTTTTGGTGCAAGCTTCCCATGATATTATTTACGAGATTCCCAAATATTATTCTGACTTGCAGTCAAGTTAATGCAAATCAATCATGGTTGAGTGCAAACATTATTGACCAAAATCTCTGAACTTTTTAGCTAAGGGATTAGTACCTGATTATTATTTAGCTTAATTTTCACCTATTAGGCTTTGCTTTGATAGTCAGGGAGTCATCATCAATGCACATCTTCATGTCCTCCTTGGATAATCTAGGCATATCAATCATCATTTTTCGTACTTGCCTGCGTGGTATTCGCTCTCTTCCCTCATGGACATAGAATTTGTAGGGCCATGAGTTTATTTTATTAAAGGATCGAGTGATTGGACAATAGGCGGAAAATGGAGTCAAAATATATCAAATTTGGTGTATGGCTGTGATTGCTGGTTGGGTGGGAGATAGGTTTTTTAAAATGTTTATGCTTCACCACAATAGTGGTAACCATTACAGTGAAATGAGAAAACAGAAACATAAATAAAAACGGAAATAGAACTTTTGAACAGAGTCAGTGTGCAAATTCTATTGCAGTTACTGATTATTAATCTCCTATCTCATAAAGATTATTTAATTGGGAAATATTGGAAAATAACACAGCTACAACTTCACAAATAAAAACACACGGAAAGAAATATGCAACACAGTGACACAATATTTTTGGACAATTGTCCCTGGAAAAACCTTGAAGGGAAAACCAGTACTGCAAATGAGGAATATATATTAACTAGAACAAATCAAGAGATACAAATACTGCTTGCCTCTTACTGGTAGAGCTTCGACGACCTCCCAATTTCTCCTGCTGAGATTCCACCCCGCTACTATCCCAACGCTATCACTGCACCCTTGCTAACACTGCAAGTCTCTCCACAAACTTCATATCCTCCAAATGACCCTTGACCCCTTTTTATACTACTCTCGTTGGAAAACCAATGACCGAGATTAATTCTCAATCAACGATTGAGATTAATAACAACTAAACAACCCTAACAAAATTGGTTGCTAGAAGTTTCTAAAAGAGATCAAATAATTAACAAATAATTGTCCCTATCTAACAAAATTTGTTTAGCAAACAATTATTTACTAATTATTACATATGGAGAACCAACTGTCCTACCTAACCAAACTAACACTCCCTCTTAGCGAGGAAGTTGTTCTACATGACACCCAACTTCTCTCTAAAGAAGATGAATTTTTCCTTCCCCAATGCCTTTGTCAGAATGTCTACTACCTGTTGATCTGTAGGTATAAAATGTAGTTGAACAATCCCCCCTTGTACACAATCTTTGATGAAGTGATACCTGATGTCTATATGTTTCAACCTATCATGAAACATCGGATTCTCAGTCAACTTGATGCAAGTCTTATTGTCCCAGTGTATCACTATAGTCTCCACCTTCTGACCAAACAAGGCTACTAGCAACTTCCAAAGCCATATAGCTTCACATGTCACCATGCTAGCTGCTATGTATTCTAACTCTGCAGAACTTAGAGCCATGAACTTTTGCTTCCTGCTGAACCAAGAGACAACTCCTGATCCCAGACTGAAACAACACCCTGAAGTGCTTCTCTTGTCTGTTGTACTACCTGCCCAATCTGCGTCAGTATAGCCCATCAACCTGATTCCATCACCTCGAGCATACCTAATCACATACTCGATTGTACCTCGCAAATAATGTAGAACATGTTTTTTCGCTGTCCAATGTACTCCCTTTGGCTCAACCATGAACTGACTAAGAGAGTTTACTACAAATTATATATCTGGCTTGGTGTTGACCAAATACAAGAGAGAACCAATCAACTTCCTGTATAAGGTGGGATCTACATCCTTCTCCCTGGATGTGTCTACCTTCCTCCAATTCGTGATCATAGGTGTAGCAATGGCTTTGCAATCCTCCATCCTAAATATTTTCAAGATTTCTATGCAATATTTCCCTTGTCCAAGGAAAATTTCTCCATCTATCTGCCACACCTCCATGCCTATAAAGTAGTGCATAAGTCCCAAATCCTTCATCTCGAACTCTGCTGCAAGGTCCCTCTTGCACTCTTCTATGAGCCCTGGTGAACCTGTTAGAAACAAGTCATCCACATATAGGACAAGAATCAGAATCTCACCCCGAACCATCAAGTAGTAGAGGTTAGCATCTGCCTCACTCTTCACAAAGCCCATTTCCTGCAAGTAACTATCAATGCGCTCATACCACGCTCTCGGAGCCTACTTGAGTCCATACAAAGCTCTCTTCAATCTACACTCGTGGGTCTTTTTGTTGTGTGCTACAAAGCCTTTCGGTTGTTCTATGTATACCTCCTCTTTCAACTCGCCATTTAGGAATGTTGTCTTGACATCCATTTGATGGATTTTCCATCCTATCTGTGTTAAAACTGAGATTACAACTCGTATAGAAGTATACCTAGACACTGGAGCAAATGTCTCCTCATAGTCTATTCCCTCCTTCTGAGAGAACCCCTTTGCCACGAACCTTGCCTTGTATTTCTCGATGCTAACATTTGCACCATGCTAGATCTTGTAGATCCAACGCGATCCAACCACAACCCTATCTGTTGGTCTAGGAACTACCTTCCACACATCATTCTGCATTATTGAGGTATATTCCTCAACCATTGCATTTTGCCACACCTGATGTTGTGCAACCTCTTGATAGCTAGAAGGCTCACTATCTACCAATTGACTAACTAATATGACATAGTCATCATACTTGGCTGGTTGTCTCCATTGTCTACTACTCCTAGGAGTACCCACTAACTCCTGAGTATTCTTTTGTGTCTGATGAACCTCATGGTTCCTACTCCCAACTCTAGAGGATGAAATGTCAACTTCCATGTCTTCTTGATGCATCTCTTCCTGTACCTGTTGCTCCATACTCTGTGAACTCTCACCACCTGAACCTATACTGGTACTAGTAACTATACTCGAGCTTTGCTGCCCTTGACTCGGTTGAGCTATCCTTGGAGCTTCTGTCGGCTGCTCACTCTGATGCTCTGCTGGCAAATCTTTGGACCTCCTAAATGCCTTTTCCTCCATGAACTTGACATCACGCCTGACTATAATCCTCCTGGTCCCTAGAATAAATATCCGATATACCTTTGAGGTTTCACTGTACCCCACAAAGTACCCCCTCTCTGTAGTCTGATCTAACTTGGTATGTGTATCCCTTGGAATATGACAATATGCCAAACTCCCAAATATCCTAAAGTGACTGACATTTGGCTTCTTTCCTATAAAAGCTTCCTTTGGTGTCATATTCCCTAGTTCCTTATGTGGAACCCTCTTTTGTATGTTTATTGTCGTACTACATGCTTCTACCCATAAGTAGTGGGGCAGGTCCTGATCATGTAGCATAGCCCTTGCTGCCTCCAATATGGACCGATTCTTCCTCTCAACAACCCCATTCTATTGTGGGTTGTAAGGAACAATCCACTCTCTCTTGATTCCTTCCCTGGTACAAAACTCTTGGAATTCATTCCCTTTGTACTCGACTCCATTGTCTGACCGAAGAACCTTTATCTTCCTTCCTGTCGAGTTCTCCACAAGAGTCTTGAACTCTTGGAAGCGACTGCAAACCTCATCCTTGGTCTTCAAGAAATATATCCAGGTCTTCTTGGAGAAATCATCAATAAAAGTAACATAGTACTCGTATCCTCTGATAGACTTCGTCGACATTGGCCCACATATGTCTTAATGTACTAGATCAAGAACACCCTCAGATCGAGTGTCACTCTGTGGAAAAGATGCTTTTGCAAACTTCGCCAACACACATTTGTTACATACATCATCGTGCTCTGTGCTCACCTCTGGAACATCTGTCACAATCTCATGAAGCAATTTAAGTGCTCCATGATGTATACGGCCCATCCTCCTATGCCATAGCTCTCCAAGATCTCTAGGTTACTGCTGCTCATGAGTTCCTTAGGAGTATCAAACTGCAACCTATAAAGTCAACCACTCCTAAATCCAATAGCTATGGGTGATTTCCAATCCTTATGCTTGATCAACGCATGAGCCCCTCTAAAGAGTACATTGTAGCCTTTATCATGAAGGACAGATACGGAAATCAGATTCATACCTAAGCCTGGCACATGCAACACATTATGAAGGGAAATCAACTTTCCATTCTCCCTCTGAAATGAGTAGTCCCTTTCCCAACTAGGTTTAGTTTGGACAGGTTCCCCATAGAGATCTGGATTCTAGTGTTCTCTTCCTTGTAATTGGAGAAATACTCTCCAACTCCTGTCATATGAAATGATGCCCCACTATCTATATACTAGACACTCTGTGAGTTTGAGCTAACCATACAAGCTATGAGTGCAAACTCATCCTCCATTCTACTAGAGAGCTCATCTGCACTTGATGAAGCTGCCATCTACTTCTTCCCTTTCTTATCATTCTTCTTCCTTTGCGGGCAATCACTGACATAGTGGCCAAATCCGTGACATCCATAGCACTTGATCTTAGACAAGTCCTTCTTCTTCTTCTCACTTTGTGGATTTGATCCTTTGCTAGACCCCTTCTTTGTTTTCCCTTTTCCTACTAGGGCAATGTTTTCTTGGTCCATCTCACCTTTCTAGCTCTTACTGCTAGATCCACTAACAAGGCTTAATCTAAGCTCCTCTTGAGTGAAATCACTCCAAAGTTGATCCCAACTTGCTAAGGTGTCTCATCCATTAATAACTTGAACAAAGACATCCCACTGCTTAGAAAACCCATTTAGGGCTATCTGTACTAGCTCATCATCACCTGGTTTATCTCCAACAATTGCTAACTCATCCTTGACAAGTCTAAGCCTGGTGAGGTAGCTTGTCACGTCTTCTCCCTTGTTCATCTGAGTATTCCTCAACTTTTCTCTGAGAATCAGCTTCTGGTTAGTGGTCGCATTCTGGTACAGATTTAGGATGGCGTCCCACATTACCTTCACTGTATCCAAATATGTGATATGTGGAACTATATGATCCTTAACACAGCCAAGAATTATCCTCCTCGCTTTGTCATCTTCCTTCTTATATGTTGCAAGAAGTATTGGATCTATAGGTACAGTCACAACAGTGGTAACATATTCCTTGATACCATTCTCTTCTAGCAATAAAGAAATTTTGGCTTTCCAGACACCAAAATTTGAGGCTCCATTTAATATGTCCTAATCTCTTAAACTTGCTGAGGCCATCTCAAGAGATAAAAAAAATAAAAATTCTAAAGAGGTCAAACTAGGTTTTATAAACCCTCGATTTTCTTTCCTTTGACTAGGATGAACTTTTTCTACTTAGCTCTGATACCATGTGAAAATTCTATTGCAGTTACTAATTATTAATCTCCTATCTCATAAAGATTATTTAACTGGAAAATACTGAAAAATAATATAGCTGCAATTTCACAAATAAAAACACGCGGAAAGAAATATACAACACAGTGACACAATATTTTTGGACAATTGTCCCTGGAAAAACCCCGAAGGGAAAACCAGTACTACAGATGAGGAATATATATTAACTACAACAAATCAAGAGATACAAATATTGCTTGCCTCTTACTGGCAAAACTTCAACGACCTCCCAATTTCTTCTGCTGAGATTCCACCCCGCTACTATCCCAACGCTATCACTACGCCCTTGCTAACACTACAAGACTACTTGCTAACGCTGCAAGTTTCTCCACAAACTTCATATCCTCCAAATGACCCTTGACCCCTTTTTATACTACTCTCGTTGGAAAACCAACGGCCGAGATTAATTCTCAATCAACGACTGAGATTAATAACATCTAAACAACCCTAACAAAATTGGTTGCTAGAAGTTTCTAAAAGAGATCAAATAATTAATAAATAATTGTCCCTATCTAACAAAATTTGTTTAGCAAACAATTATTTACTAATTATTACATATGGAGAACTAGTTGTCCTAGCTAACCAAACTAACAGTCAGAGTTTAGTGGGGGCTAGCTTAGTGTGTGCTCTTTAAGGGTGGCCCTCATATATACATTCGAATCTGGACAGGGACAGTTCTAGGCTATGTTTATAAAGGAATTTTATTGTTATGTTTACGTACGAGCCCTCTCTGTTTTTATATTGAGATAAAGCTAAAATTAGTAAAGGATGTTCATGAACAATATTAACGTTCCCATGTTTCTAGTTATTTCAATATTAAAAATCACCAAATCAACATCCAACATGCCAACTATTTTCCATCCAACATACCAACAATTTTCTTATAAAGAAATAAATAAATACTTATAGTATGATATGATTATTGCTAAGAGCATAAACCTATAATGCAAGTACTCATTCCATAAGTCTCCCCTCATTCATACGCTATCAATATTATTGCCTCAAACATATAAACAATGCTATGAACCGATAAAAATGTTCTTAAATGTTGGCAACAAATTAACATGGTATATAACTGGTAAGGGCCATAAAAATATGAAGATACGGCAATTGAGAGTATTTTCTTGTACTGGAGAGAAAATCTTCCCATAAAATAGATTAAGTAATAATTTTTTTTTTAGGTTAGACCACTTTTCAAGTTTTTGGACAAATTCTTCACCAAATTTCTTTAAACCTTAGATAGCTAAACTAATGGAATATAGAGAGAAAGTTGAACAAAACTCCTGCATAGCTTATTTGGTTCATCTTTATCATTACAGATTATTATTAGATGTCATTATTTGGTTCAATAATAATTTCCTTGGAAATTTGGTGTTATTTTTGAGCCTCGTTCCAACTTCCAAGAAACAAAGATAATATTCCTTTCCAAGGAAACAAACAAAGGGAGAGTTCAGTAGCTTCATTCTGTTCTCTACTGCATTTCACCTATTCCCCTTAACTTGCTTACATTTGGATTTCACACTTTTCCCTGACAATTCTACTTAGAGGAAACAAAGTCCTCATTTTACTTGTAAGAACGCATTTCCCCGTTGAGATACAACTTGTTTTGTCCTCGTCTCTCTAGATGAAATTGAATATTCAAGTAGGACGATTGCATCTCAGTCTCATTCGATTGTGCTTGCCTGGGCACCGTCGGCTGATCTAGTAGGATGGTCGCATGGCAACGCACCTTCTTCTATAGCTTTGCATGTCCTGGAAGATATTCTAGCCAGGAGTAATTTGCAGAGAGGCCCAAAGGTAAGCTGAATGGATTGAACAAGCAGCCTATTCCGCATTGTCTGAGAGCCCCAAGTGGTGTCAGGTTTCCGATCTGCCAAAACCAAAGGTAGAGTTGCAGCGTCAGCAACACGCTGCTCAATATTGACTTGCCTGACATCCTTCACTAAGCTACAATACTTTTTCTCTTCTAACTAAATTCCTGCTTCTTCCTCCATCCAGCTGTTTTCTCTCTTCCTTTTCGTACTTATTTTTTGTTTTCCTTCTCGCGAAAGATATTTTTTACTTGGCATCTTCTTTTCTTTGCTTAATCAATAAATCATCCCTTGGTGCCTCTCTCTTTTTCTTTTTCTTTTTTGGTTCTTTTTGTCTCCATCTCATTTTTAGTTTGGCATTTTTTTTACATTTGAATTGGTTTAATGATGGAGAATTTGTATTCTTGAAAGATATCATAAATTCAAATTTAAATCTTATAGGAGGTAGGGTATGTATGCCCTGTTTATAACACAATTAAGTGCCTCCTACATGAAGTATGGATTAGTCCCATATTACTATAAATCATATGTAGATCTATAAACAAATTATTGAATCTTGTAGACTATAAAAAAGAGCTAAAAAATGTAGCTATTTAGAAAGTATAGGAAAATATTCAAGAATTAGGGTTTTATCCACTTTTGCCCAACTCATAGCTTGGATACCACTTGATAAGATCCACATCTATAATAATGAAAATAATATAATGCAAAAAATAGATCTTGCATAACACGAGATTCCTGTGTGCCAAGATACCCTAATATCCAATATATGTAGAAATATAGTAACCTTTGAGGTAGGGTAACACCATACAATACTCCTTACACAAGAAGTTGAACTATATGTTATATCTTTACTAAATCTCAAATACAATATCACACTTCATTTAACATGTTTTACAATGATAATACCTTCTTTTTATAGACCTCTTCCTAATAATACAATGGAGGGGTAATCCTAATGAAGGCCTACTCAAGTCTTGATATAATTAAGTACATTAATTATTCGCATGACTCAATATAAATAACTTAAGGGATATGTGCCACATGTCAACATCTGTTTCCACCAAAATACATTATAATATCCTATCCTTAGGTATATAATAAAGACCACTATAAAATAACAAAGAATTACATTTTCCATTATAAAAAAATGTCATCTTATGAAAAATAAATCTAGTAATGTAATATTTTAATAAATTCCTTATAAGATAATACATATGTAGAAATAATAGGTATTTCAAATAACTTAAATATAAAAGGGTTACCATCTCTATTACATAAATAGACAACAATGAGAGGATCATAGAGAGGTTATCGTTGTGATCTCTAAGGTAGATTAGAGCCTTGATGTGGTCACTAGGTTATTGACCTCTTAGATAGACAAGGGAAATCTTGATTAGAATCATGTATATCTCATCCTCATGACTTTGGTGAGGTAGCAAACAATTTCATATGAAAAAAATTTAGGCACTTGAATAAGAAATACTAGAAAATAATTAGGCATCATTGTCCAAGCCTCAAAAGAATCACCTTGTACCAATCTCCTTAGACTCGTAATCAAGGGGACTTCCTCTCGAATCAAGTGTTCAATACTTATAAATTGTTGAAAGCCTTCCAATTCCTTGTCCAACTTCTTCAATTTTGCATTAGACACTTGAACTACAAGACCATCCTCATCATGTAGATTTTGAGAAGAATTAATTTTAGATATATTAGGAAAGATGAGTGTTGGATTAAGGCAAGATTGTTCTCTGATTTTCTTTGTGAGACCAAGTCAATATGCAACTCAGGCTCAACACTATTACTAGCTAAAGTATAAGAAGTTGTGAGTTAGTAACTTCATCTCACAAGAAGCTCAAATTCAAAATAGTAGGTTGTGAAACTCATTAAACATATAAGCTCCAAAAACACATTCTTGTTCCTAGAAAGAAATTGAAGAAATAGAAGGAAGAGGGAATTTTTTTTTATATTTTAGTGTTTTTTATTTATCTCACAAAATTTATTATAAATGTTAGATGAAATGACATTGATGCAATTAATTAATGAATTAATTAAGTGACATGCCTTAACAATGATGTGATTAATTAACAAAGTAATTAAGTGCAAGTACATAAATAGTCTTCTCAAGCATCAATATAAACTCACCTTATTAACTTGAATCTGCAAACAACACTTATTTCTCAAGCAACACACAAATAGTCTTCAACAATCTCCTTTAACCTCTACAGTTGGATCCTCAATCAATTTTTTTTTTTCAACTTTTCAATACCTGCAAACTTCATTAATAATGATTGTAACCATAAACTTTATAATAGATCTGAGACAAATTTCCATACATTTCTTCTTCACAGAAGTCTTGCTTAAAAAAATCTCCTTTCCAAAAAATAAACTTCAAATATTTAATGTCAAAAAATCACAAACCTGATCTCCAACACAACAAACTCATTCTCCAATAGCTGCAACTGTAATTTGGCAATTTCTTCTAACATGCAAATGGCTGCAACAACTATTCAAAACAATTAATTTTCTTTTTAAAGCAACAATTTCCTCTCTATCTTCTTCAACATAATCATGCACAAATTTTTCTTACACCAAAATCTCTCCTTTCAACCAGCTACAACAAATTTTCTTCTTTCTCCAATAGCAATGAGTTTCTAACTCCTTCAAGCTTCTCCTAAGGCTTGGATCTCCTTTTTAATAGTGGCAGTGATATCCTTATCTCTTGTCCATAAATCCTTGAATGACTTTGAAAATACTTCACCCTTTCAATGTGGGTGGCTTCCCTTTGGGGATTCTTCATAACGACTCTTTATCAAATTGTCTTTTGCAATCACTATAGCATCAATCTTCCAACTTTAAGTTGTGTTCATAAAAGCTATGACTTTCTCCACCTTTATCTTGTTGTCTTCTTTGTTGCTCTAACCTACAAACAAAACCAGCGATCTTTTTCAAGTAGCAACTTAAAACTTACAATCTACTTCTCTTCAACAATTTAACCTAGCAAACATGATCTACCGGGCTTTGATACCAATTGAAGAAAATAAAAAATAGACAGAAATTGCTACATAGCAATAAACACAAACTTGCTTCAAAAAGAAGATAAAACTTTATATTTAAATTCAAAATTGAATACAAAACACTTCTTGATCGCATGATCAAGGATCAATGATCAAAGACTAAGATTTCATTACAATCCACCTCTTTATATAGAGGTCTTTAACACATGAATACCAACTAAAAATGAAAAAGCAAACATATAGTTAAAATCTTGATGTAAATTCTATTTTGAGAGCTCTTATTTTAGCTATTACAAACTAGAGTTCTTCTCATGCAAGTGGAAGAAATTACCAATATTCTATTTTTATCTCATGCAACGAACTGTAGTTCAAACTACAATTAATCACATGCATGTGGGGAAATTAGCATGCCAACAAGGTAGAATTGCAATGACAACAACACGCTTCTCAATATTGACTTGCTTGACATCCTTCACTAAGCTACAATACTTTTTCTCTTCTAACTAAATTCCTGGTTCTTCCTCCATCCAGCTATTTCCTCTCTTTTCGTATTTATTTTTTGTTTTGCATCTCATTCCTTCTCACGAAAGATATTTTTTACTTGGCATCTTCTTTTCTTTACTTAATCAATAAATCATCCCTTGGCGTCTCTCTCTTTCTCTTCTTCTTCTTCTTCTTTTTTTTGGTTCTTTTTGTTTCCATCTCGTCTTTAGTTTGGTATTTTTTTACACCTAAATTGGTTTAATGATGGAGAATTATACTCTTGAAAGATATCATAAATTCAAATTTAAATCTTATAGGAGGTAGGGTATGTAGGTCCTGTTTATAACATAATTAAGTGCCTCCTACATGAAGTATGGGTTAGTCCCATATTACTATAAATCATATGTAGACCCATAAACAAATTATTGAATCTTGTACACCAATAATAATGAAATTAATATAATGCAAAAGATAGATCTCGTACAACACAAGAAATGCTTGTGTGTCAAGATGCCCTAATATCCAATATATGTAGAAATAAAATAAACCCCTGAGGTAGGGTAATACCATACAATACTCCTTACGAAATAAGTTGGAGTCTATGTTATATCTTTAAGAAATCTCAAATACAATATAATACTTTAAACATGTTTTACAATGATAATACCTCCTTTATATAGACCTCTTCCTAATAATATAATGGAGTGGTAATCCTAATGAAGGCCTATTCGAGTCTTGATATAATTAAGTACATTAATTATTCACATGACTCAATATAAATAACTTAAGGGATGCGTGCCACATGTCAACCTCTATTTCCACCTAAATACATTATAATATCATATCCTTAGGTATATAATAAAGACCACCATAAAACAACAAAGAATTACATTTTCCATTTTAAATAAATGTCATCTTATGAAAAATAATTCTAGTAATTTAATGTTGTAATAAATTCCTTATAAGATAATACATATGTAGAAATAATAGGTTTTTCAAACAACTTAAATATAAAGGGTTTCCTTCTCTATTACATAAATAGGCAACAATGAGAGTATCATAGAGAGGTTATCCTTGTGATCTCTAAGGTAGATTAGAGCCTTGAGGTGGTCACTAGGTTATTGACCTCTCAAGTAGACAAGGGAAATCTTGAGGGACCTAAATTAGAATCATGTATATCTCATCCTCATGGGTTTGGCGAGGTAGCAAACAATTCAATGTGGAAAATATTTAGGCACATGAATGAGAAATACTAGAAGATACTTAGGCATCATTGTCCAAGCCTTAAAAGAATCACCTTGTCCCAATCTCCTTGGACTCTTAATCAAAGTGACTTCCTCTCCAGCCAAGTGTTTAGTACTTATAAACTGTTGAAAGCCTTCCAATTCCTTGTCCAACTTCTTCAATTGTTCATTACACAATTGAACTACAAGGTCATCCTCATCATTTAAATCGTGAGAAGATTAATTTTAGATATATTAGAAAAGATGTGTTTTGGATTAAAGGAAGATTGTTCTTTGATTTTCTTGGTGGGACCAAGTCAATATGCAACTTAGGCTCAACACTATTACTAGCTAAAGTATGAGACTTCATCTCACAAGAAACTCAAATTCAAAATGGTAGGTTGTGAAACTCACTAAACATATAAGCTCCAAAAACACACGCTTGTTCCTAAAAAGAAATTGAAGAATTCTATAAGGAAGAGGGAAGTTTGTTTTTTATGTTTTAGTGTTTTTGTTTATCTCACAAAATTTATTGTAAATGTTAGATGAAATAACATTGATGCAATTAATTAATGAATTGATTAAGTGATATGCCATAACAATGAAATGATTAATTAACAAATTAATTAAGTGGAAGTACATAAATAATAAATTTTAGAAATAATTGCATCCAAAATAAGAATGTATGCAAGTAAATCATATATATGCTTTAAATAATATCAAAAGATGACATGAAAAATGAGACGCCTCAAATTCACCAAAATAATATGTTGCAAAATGAAATCCTAGACATACGAGTGTAAACAAATATCTGAAATGTACATGACATATTATTAGGAATATGAATAGATTTAGTTACAGTCGTAATAGAGAAGCTGAATATTGAGATTATGACCCTTTGATGCAATGGGCTTAAGATTATGTATACGTAATGTAATAAGGCAGTTCCCCGTTGAGATACAACTTATTTTCTCCTTGCCTCTCTAAATGGAACTGAACATTCAAGTAGGACGATTGTTTCACACTCTTGTTGCAACCACAGCAACACGCTGCTCGATATTGACTTGGCTAACATTCTCCTTCACCAAATTACAATACCTTTTCTCTTCTACCGAACTGTGTTCCTGTTCCCTCTTATAACTAATTCTGTTCTATAATCTACAATATCTAGTCATCGCATTTCTCGAGTATGAGAGAAGCATCTAATTGTACTTTAACAACAAGGTGTGTACATGATCTAGCCAACCCTACAGAATTAAATTGTTCCTTGACGTACTTCTTTTTTTTCATTTTATATTTGGTTTTGCATCCTATTCCTCCTATCCCACCTCTGCAGAATTAAGTTGTTCCATAACATATCTCTTCTTTTTTGTACTTTTTGGCTTTAGAGTATTGTACTAAACTACAATGCTTATCTCTTCTAACTGAATTCCTGCTTCATCCCTCCATCCGGCTGCTTACTCTCTTCTTTTTCGCACTTATCTTTTTGTTTTGCATCTCATTCCTTCGCGCGAAAGATCTGTTTTTACTTGGCATCTTCTTTTCTTTGCTTAATAAATAAATCATTCTTTGGCGCGCCTCTTTCTTTCTTTCCTTTTTTACATCTCATTTCTTGGTTTTTTTTAACTTGGCATCTTTTTTACACCAGAGTTTATCGATAAAGAATTTATATTCTTGATTGAGATCTTACAGAAAGTAGAATATGTAAGTCTTATCTATAGCACAATTAAATGCTAACTGCCTCCTATATGAAATATGGGATAGTCTCATATTACTATCAACTATCTGTAAACCAACTGATCTTGAACAACACACTAAACTATCTGTAAACCAACTGATCTTGAACAACACACTAAACTCTGAGCAAGCTTAGATGGTGGTCATAGCTTAGATGGCTGTGGCCCTAGTCCTTTCACTTAACCATGCATTCTCGTCCATTCCGTCCGAACGAACAACACCGTTAGCATTCGAATTTGAATTGTTCCCGCATAGAAGTTTCACCGTATGGAACAAACAGGTTTCCATCACATCAGTTTACTTCCTGCCTATGCCAAAATGGGAGCTTCTAAAAATGGTAGACATCCATCAAAGCATAACAAAAGGGCTTATTACATTCGAAAATGCTCTGGGAGTTTTTATTACAGTTGGAAATGCTCTGGGTGTTTTTATTATAGTCGGAAATGCTCTGATAGACATTTATGCAAAATGTGGAAACACCAATGAGGTACGTGAACTGTTTGACCGAATGCCTCCAAGAAATGTTGGCTCATGAAATGCTATGATTTCAGGCTATGCACAAAATGAGTTTAATGAAAAGCATTCAGATGCTTTCAGTCAAATGTGGTTAGCAAGTGTAAATCTCTATCAACATCCTCCAGCCTGTGCAAAAATGGGAGCTTTCAAATAGGGTGTGGACGTCCATCACAAGATAAACAGTAGAGGAATTTTGTTGGTGTAGCTGCAATTTCCCTGGTAGAAATGTATGCAAAATGTGCAAGCCTAGACAAGGCACGTAAACTGTTTGACAGAATGCCTTACAGAAATACGGTCTCACAGAAGGTCTGATGACAAGATATGAACAGTATGGATTTGTTTGTTTAAGCTTACATGATTATAACAATGATTAATACACACAACACAAAGACCTCAAAGAAAATAATACATTCTTAGTTATTTAAGCTTACATGGTTATAATAGCCATAATCAATAGGCTCCCCTACATGTTAGTTCATAGCCATTTCATTAGACTTATTATGACAATTCAAACATAGATTATATTATAATATAAATTCATAATTATACATTAGTATAATTATATCCATTATGTTACATTATTATAGCCCTTTAGATTACACTCCACTTCATACTCCTTGATCTCTACTCACAATTTTTATCTAAGACCTCACAATCTCATTCTACTTCTATTCTACCTTTCAACTTCTTCCCTTAACTCTTCACACACCTTTCTTTGTTCAAAACTAAATATAAATAACATCCATAATTTTTTCTAATGATTTGGTTTATAGTTCAAGAGGAATTTCCACCAAACTAGAAGAGCAAGTCATCTTGAAGGAAATGGGTCAACTAATTTTGGTAGGGTAGTTATAATCTCGTCATTTCCTATAATGTTTTATGTTGTAGGGTTTTTTATTTCAGAATTCCTTAGGCTCGACTAATTATTTTCAAACTAATTTCCTAATAATTTGTGGGATATTCTATCGATATTTTTGTGTGCACAATGGCTTTTTAATTTATAATGCTTACAAAAGATTGGACCAGCCTCAATTTTTATCAATTATTTTAGTTTCCTAGATTAGATTCTAGTTCAATTAAATTTTATGAAGGTTTGGACAAGTCTCTCATTACAGACACCCTAGTATAAACCCTATAATCTCCATACATAAATAATTCATCTAACATTTAATTTTTTTTAAAGTGAGTTACAAATCTACTTCAAGATTGTGTAATGCTAGTATTCTTCAAAAAGACTATGAAATCCAACATCTACATCATTATCATATACAAGAGTTATATGAACTTAAAAATTATTTAAAATTAGAGACATTCACTTAAGTGAAATTTGAATACCATGACAAACTATAATAAGGAGTTGGCTATCCAGCTGAAAAAACAACACTCTTGTACTAAAAATGCATACATTAGGCATGCGATGGCATCCCATGACCATCTACATGGATGTCAATAATACGAACCCAAGGTGTCAGACGCCCACCAGAAAAGTATAGATGGAGACCACATAAGGCTAACAGTAACTAGGGGAAGAGCACCAGTAGTTGAGTATGTACCAATTGTTGTGAGGGTTGTTGATACCTTTTGTTCCAAAAATTGTACAAATAAAAACTATTCTTTGAAAAAAAATATATCATTTTTTGTGTTTTTATATATCAAAAATTGCAATACATCAAATCACTTTGAATTATTATGGCATGTATCATTAATTTACTAAATTTCATGCAACTATTAAACAAAAAGAATTCAATACATGTTTCATATTAAACGAATTAAAACAACATTCCTGACAACTCAGCGCACTTTTGATGTGATATAAAAAATAGTTGTAAAATGATTATATTAAGACTTGTCCAATTTTATAAGATAAATATAGAATATTATATTAAAATTTGTACAGTTTTACATGATAAAGTGTCAAATCACTGATATATGGTTGACCAACTTGTGAGGCAAAACAATCCCATCACTGATTCACAATTGTTCAACTTCTCATCCTCTAATAGCCAGCTATTGAATATAAATGTTCAGATTTTAGATTGCAACCACCAAATCGAGTACCTGAAACATTAAATAGAGCAATTGTGAGGCTCTCCATTTGATTGAAAAAAAACAATTAATGAAAAAAAAATGTAAATTTAGCTCCCATAAACCCACCTCATGTACTCTTATCCAATAGAAATGCAGAAATCCATACCCACGGATCAAGAAAGATCATAAAATGGCCATAGATCAAGCAAAATCAAAAAATAGCCACAGATCAAACAAATCAAAGAAGATTTAAAAAAAGGAGGGAAAAATGTTATATTAATGTAGCATACGATGAAGGAGAGTTTTTACAATTACATTCTCCCTACATTGTTGTAAAACCTTCACATTCCTCCTTTGTTCAGTAAAACATTCGCATTTCTTGCATACATTACTTCTTGCTACAGGCTGACTCTGTGCACATAATATCTGATCATGTGCTATCATACATTTCAGGTATTTTGTTTTCACTACTGTTTAGTTTAGTTGACTGTGTTGTCATAAATTCTAGTTATTTTGTTTGTTTATATAATTTCTGACTGTGTGTTGTCATAAAATCTAGGTATTTTGTTTTCACTACTGTTTGGTTCGCATTGTGCTAGCATAAATTCTAGGTACATTCACATTCCTGCATTGGCACTGTGCTAGCATAAATTCCAGGTACATTCACATTCCTGCATACATTACTTCTTGTTGCAGACTGACTCTGTGCACATAATATAGAATTTCTGACTATGTGTTATCATAAAATCCAGGTATTTTGTTTTCACTACTATTTGGTTGGCACTGTGCTAGCATAAATTCTAGGTACATTCACATTCCTGCATATATGATCGTGTGCTGTCATAAATTGAAGGTTTTCACTAACTGTTTAGTTTAGTTGTCTATGTTGTCATACATTTCATGTATTTTGTTTTCACTACTGTTTAGTTTAGTTGTTTGTGCTATCATAAATTGAAGGTATTTTGTTTGTTTATATAATTTTTGACTTCGTGTTGTCATAAAATCTAGGTATTTTGTTTTCACTACTGTTTAGTTTAGTTGTTTGTGTTGTCATAAATTGAAGGTATTTTGTTTGTTTATATAATTTTTGACTTTGTGTTGTCATAAAATCTAGGTATTTTGTTTTCACTACTATTTGTTGGCACTGTGCTAGCATAAATTCTAGGTAATTTGTTTTCATTACTATTCAGTTGACTTGTTTTTACTATTGTTTAGTTTATATATATATAAAATCAATCCTCAGATATCTATTTCATTACTGTTCAGTTGACTTGTTGTTACTACTGTTTAGTTTCACCATATACATATATATGTATATATACATATGTATGTATATATATACATATGTATGTATATATACACATATGTATGTATATATACACATATGTATGTATATATATACATGTATGTATATATATACATGTATGTATATATACATGTATGTATATATATATACATGTCTATACATATATATATATATATATACATGTCTATACATATATATATATATACATGTCTATACATATATATACATGTCTATACATACATACATATATATATATATATATATATATATATATAAAATCAGTCCTCATATATCTATACAGATATTTATACATCTATATGTATATACATCTAGGTGTATATATACATGTATACAGATGTATATATATCTGCATACATACATACATACATACATATGTGTATATACTTAATGTTTGATGTTATTTACTCCCAAAACCATACATTCCAGTAAAAGTTCAAATTGCTGTTAAAGACAATATTGCTCCAAAAGCTTATATTTCATAGTTCACCTGTTGTACATATATGTATACGTACATATATATATACACTTTATTTTTAGTTATAAAATATATATATCTGCATACATACATACATGTATGCAAATATATATATATATATATATATATATATATATATATATATATATATATATATATATATATATATATATATATATATATATATATATATATATATATATATATATATATATATATATACATACAGATGTGTATATACTTAATATTTGATGTTATTGTTGTTCAGGCACTATGACAACAGGTAAGGCAACAACAACAGGAAAGGCAAAAGGAAAGACAACAGGAAAGAGAAGAAGCAAAAGAACAACCCAAATATTGAGGAGCCATTACCCACATGGTGTTAAATTCCATTTGGTGAAGGATAAAGATGGTGACGCTGCAATATATCCACCTCGGGATGACATAACTTGTAATACTGCATATGAAAATGTAGAAAGAACAAAAACTCCTTTACAGTCTTCTCAACATCATGGAGATAAAAAATTCAATTATAACGGTCAATGGACAGAAGAAGACATGGAATGTGCTATGAAAGATGTTGAAGACAATTCATATTCCATTAGAGCAGCTATGAAAAAGTGGGGAATTCCTGCGAGTAGTTTAACATATTGGCTTTCAGGGCTAACAACAACAAAAAGAAGAGGTCCACCAATGATCCTTTCTTTGGAAGAAGAGCTAGAGATTGTTGATTGGTGAAAAGATATGGCTCAACTTGGTCACAGATTAGAGATTATTCAGCTAAAGTCACATGTAGCTCATATATGTGAAACAAGGCCAAATCCATTCAATAATGGTATCCCAGGCACATCATGGTGGACAGGTTTCCACGAACGCCATCCAAATTTGACAATAAGGACTGCAGAGGGTCTAGACAGGGATAGACTAGTAATGCTACGACCAAGTATTGTGACAGATTTTTATGACAACCTGGAGAAATTGTACAATGCTTCTGAATACGGACCAACAAAAATATGGAATTGTGATGAAACAGGTGTGCAAGCAGGTAGGAACTGCGGGATGCGAGTAATTGCAAAGTTGGGTAGTAGAAGTGTCCCACACATTTTATCAAAGAGTAGAGAGTGGATAACAATTTTATGTTGTGTTAATGCAGCAAGTCATAGCATTCCAAGATTTTATCTTTTCAAGGCCAAAAGACAGCTTAAAACCTACATTGCCAACTGTGAACCGGGAGCATGTATGGCTGCACAACCATATGCTTGGATGACTAAAGAATTATTTTTAAATTGGCTATATCACTTTGCCAGATCTGTTCTAGGTGGAGTTTCACGCACAAATAGACATCTCCTTATATTTGACGGTCATCGAAGCCATGTTGCTTTGACTACAATACAAGAAGCAAAATCTCTTGGTATTGATCTTCTAACATTGCCTACCCACACCAGCCACAAATTGTAGCCTTTAGATGTGAGTGTGTTCTCTCCATTCAAGGCACATTTCAAATCTGAAAGGTCAAAATGGATGGCCAAACATCCACACATAGAAATAAGGAGAACTGAATTGGTAGAACTTGCAAGTAAAGCATTCAAACTTGCCCTCACATCTGAAAACATCATAGTTGGTTTCCGAAGGACCGAAATATGGCCATTAAATAAAGATGCTCTTTGTAATGACATGAGACCAAGTGATGCATTCAATTTACAAGATGATAATGATGTTGCAGGCATTGCTAGCATCTTAAGATTAGCTGGCTTTGGAGAGGCACAAGTAGAAGAGTGTTTGGAACAATGTGTGAAACAAATGAAAGAATTGGAAGCACAACAAACAGAAGAACCAACTGAAAGCACATGCTCACCAAGTCATATCAGCCAAACACAATATGAAAATGGCATACATGAAGATTTGAGTTTACCATTGTAGTTTGAACCACCAAATTGATTAAAGAAGGAGCAGAACATTTAGGAATATAGATTGATATGGAAAATGAAGAAGTTTCTTTATCCATGCCTTCACCTCCAATGCTTAGCTCTGAGGTCATTCATTATTATGCTGATACAATGGATTGGGAAAATTCAAATTTAGAAACTAATGAAGTTGCAGATGAGCAGGATGGACACAATCAAGGTTCTTTGAAGACAGTTACAACATTTGAGATAGAAGATGAAGCTGAAGAAATGTTATGCAGTCAAGGCTCTTTAAAAAAATTTATGAAGTTACCCATTGAAAGGGTGAGAAATAGGTCCAGTCTTCTTTCTAACAATAATGCATTTAAATTGGGTAGTAAATATCAAATCCTTACTTCTAATGAATACATAATTCGAGAACAGAAAAAAGAAGCAAGAAAAGTTGAAATTGAAGAGTTGAAAGTAAGGAAGAAAAAACAAAAAGAGGAAAGGAAACTTGAACAAATTGTAATGAGAAAAAGGAAAGATGAGGAAAAGATTGAAAAACAAATAATAAAGCAGAGGAAGGAAGAAGAAAGGGCACAACAACAAAAGGACAAGGATTTGAAAAAGAAACAAAAGCAGATGAGCAAGCAAAAGAAACCAACAAAAGAGCAATTGAACAAGGATGTTGCAATTATTGGAGGGGAGAGGAGTACTCCATCAACACCATTGCCTCAGCATCATCAAATTTTACAAGACATGTACAATATCTTGACACCTACATATGCTGCTCTTAGTAACCTCCAAGCTGGTTACCATAACAATTTAGAACATACTGCAATCAGGGCAGGGCAACACAGTACTCCATCAACTCCCCTACCTAGCCATCATCAAATTTTGAGAGATATGTACAATATTCTAACCTAGCGTATGCTGCCCTTAACAACATCCATGTTCCAACTAGTCATAGCCCCCCTCACTCTCCTATCAAGCAATTCCAATTTGGTGGACTGCTAGATGAAAATATGTTCGGTAGTATAACTCCTATTACACCACAGGTTGATGTAGCTATTGTAGAAAAAACAATGACAAGGAGTCCTATGGAGGAGCCAGATGTAGCTGTTGTAGAAAAAATGATTACAAGAAGGCTTGTGGAGGAGCTAGAACCCTTCCCTAGCTTTATGGTGAACTGATGAAACTAATCAATGCTGCATGCTTGAATTCATAATTTTGGATTGCAAAGAAAATCTTGTTTTGTAGGTTGACCAATTTTGCAATGTTGTGTAGGCTAGCCATTGTTACAATACTGTGTAAGCACTAGGCTAGCCATTGTTACAATACTGTGTAAGCACTGTGTAGTCTATAGTAGTCAGTGTAGGCATTTAGGAATCAGTGTGGGCATTGTGGAATCAATGTAGGCATTGTGGAGTGTGTAGGCTAGCCATTTTGCAGTGCATATAAGCTGGGGAGATTCTACAATATCTTTATGTCAATATAGCGAATGTGGTGCTACTTTATAATATCTATTGATATGGAGCAATTTTGTAATATCTATGTATATATCAATAGAATGAACCTGTGTAGGGGTCAATGTAGACATTGTGTAGTATGTAGGATGGCCATTTTGCAGTGCATATAAGCAGGGGACATTTTGCAATATCTTTATGTCAATATAGCGAATCTGGTGCCATTTTGTAATATCTATCTAGCTATATATCAATACAACGAATTGGTGCAATACCATTTTGTAATATATACATATCAGTGCAATGAGTGCATTGCTATTATGGATACTAAACAACTAATGTTATGTCAAGTATTTGCATTACGTATGTGTGAGTGTAGGTATGTATATATGTATGTGTATGTTTATGGATACTAACAATGCAACAAATATTATGGAAAGTATTTGCATTACGTATGTATGAGTGTATGTATGTACATATGTATGGATGTGTATACATACACATGTGCATGCACATGCACATGCACATACACATGCATGCACATGCACATACACATGCATGCACATGCTCCCTACCAATCATAGTGAATTAGCACACCCAATCTTTAGTTAGCTTTGACCTAATAGTTGAACATATTGTCACCTAAAAAATTCACCCCCTAACACATATGAAAACCATTAACATTATATGACTGTAGATTATGTTATTATTAATTAAATAAAATTAAATCATATCCATTTTTTACTCATCGAATAGTAAAACAATTTCTATTAAATAAGTGAATGAATAAAAACTAAAAACTAAATAAAACTAACCTAATACCTACTCAACCCTAATATTTTGTATCCTCCACAACCTAATATTCCTCAAATGCTACTGCCATTGTTTGTGTTTCAAGAGCATGCATCCTCTATCGCCAAAGGAGCTACTTTGTCACCATGAACAAAGATGTGGCAACTAGAGCAACCAGGACAGGGCATTCAGATAGATATATACATACAAATGTGTACATAAATATATACATATACATATACATACAAATATATATATATATATATATATATATATATATATATATATATATATATATATATATATATATATATATATATATATACATGTACATGTACATGTATATATATATATATGTACATATACATATATATATATATATATATGTACGTACATATATATATATATATATATATATATATATATATATATATATATATATATATATATATATATATATATATATATATATATATATATATATATATATACGTACATATATACATATATGTATACATATATGTACATATATGTACATATATATATATATATGTACATATATACATGTACATATATATATATATGTACATATACATATATATATATATATATATATATATATATGTACGTACATATATACATATATGTATACATATATGTACATATATGTACATATATATATGTAGATACATATATATGTATATATATACATACATATATATATGTATGTACATATGTATATATATATGTACATATACATATATATGTATGTACATACATACATATATATACATATGTACATACATATATATACATATGTATATATGTATGTACATATGTATATATATGTACATACATATATACATATGTATATATATGTATGTACATATGTATATATACATACATATATATACATATATACATACATATATATATATATATGTGTGTGTGTGTGTGTATGTACATACATACATATATATATACATATGTACATACATACATACATATATATATGTGTGTGTGTGTGTGTGTGTGTGTGTGTGTGTGTACATACATACATATATATACATATATATGTATATGTACATCTATATATATATATATATATATATATATATATATATATATATATATATATATATATATATATATATATATATATATAACATCATATCAGCGAGTTGCTACAAATCTGAACAAAGCTATGACACACCTCAATCAATACCAAATAGATTTACACATGCCCAAACATCCTCTAGACCTCTTCACATCTACAAAGTGTGAAGAGATAATATGCAACTAGAAATCACAAGCAATTCATAGACACTACTCTAATACAATATAAGTTGTAATCTCAAATTAAAAAAAATGAAGAAGTTTAATCACTGTCCATTCAATTGATTTGTTAGCTCTGAAATGCATGGAAAACCACAACAATTCGAATTCCAATCAATAACTATATAACATTGTACATTATAAGCTTTGAAATCACACACAAACATACATTATGGGAGTTGAATCTTGATGCTATCAATTTAGGCTTTAACAAAGAGACTTTCATCGAAAGCAAAATAATGATTTAATGCATAGGCACAGGCACACAAAAGAAAAATAATGATTTAATGCACAATGCATACAATAGAAAGACTTTTCAAGACAAGAATCTTGACAAAAAAGTGATATTCATCTTAGTGTAAATCACAATCTACACTTGTATAATCTACACTTGTATTTGCTCCTTTTGTAATACAAATAGTTAATTATAATGGTAGCTCATCTATTTATCTTTATCTTTATGAAAAAGAAATAATTTTTTTTGGGGGGGAAGTATAGATGTTAGTTGTAATCACTCATCACCCCTTTTTCTATTTTGGCATCTCCTTCTTTCGGTCATGTTGCATGTAACAGAGCCATTTTCAGCAATACTGGAATATATTTGTAAAAGCAATTAGTTATCAATATAATTGAACTGTTATAACTGAGATTAAATTTTTTTTTATGGTAGTTATGCTTGTTGCATCCTTTGCATGATACAACTTTTGTTCTGTGTAAATTTTTCACAAAAAGCAAATGTTGTATAGTGTTTTGGATTTCGTGAGATGCCCAATAGGGTATAACTGTAGAACAATGAAAATGGCAGTCATTGGTCATGATTGACTTTTGTGTTTCTGTTAAGGTAAAATGATTTTTCTTTTCAGTCTATAGCGCAACAAACTGTAAAAAATAAGATATAGCTTTGTTTTGCCTAAATGGCCAACAAAGCAGTGAGCAAGGGATATGATGGATTATGATGTTGCTGCTAATGCTATGAGATGGTAAGGGGATATGCTTTGGTGGGGTCACTTTAGCTCTTGGATAATAAGAATGATGAACTAAATCCTTGAAGAACTTGATTGATTGGAGACCATTTTTAGCTGGCTAAGGTCAGGGCTTAAATACCAACCCACATTAATTGGGACATCTGATTTCAATCCTCACCTTGAAAAAATTCCCTAGCAAGAATGTGTGAACCAGCCATAGGAGGATACAAGGCCAAGCAATGCAGATGATTAGGAGATTACAGATGATGGCAAGAGGAATCATTTTAGTTTTGTTAACAAAAAAAAGTTTGAATCACCAATAGCAATAAGGGTTCCCGTAACCCTTGTGGCCATGTGGCGATTTTCCAGAGGAAAGTGCAGTATAAAAGCTTAAATTATTAAGAGAAAAGCTATAGTGATCTACTATGCCATGACTTATTTTTATTGTGATGTGATTGTAGCACATTGGCGATGGGACTACACTAAGCACCACACAATCGTAGTGGACACCAATACAGTCTCCAATTACAAGTGGATGACAGGTGAGAAATAGGAATCCGTATTTGACAATATTTTTCTTAAGTTTTTAATGATTCACTTTGGTTTTTCTTTTGGAGATAAACTATCGATTATTAACATGATATGATTTGCTCTGATTTTCCAGAGGAAAGTGCAGTATAAAAGCTTAAATTATTAAGAGAAAAGCTATAGTGACTCTCATAGGGGTCAGAATGCTAAATAAAATATGGCCTCTTATCCATTTATATGGATGCCTAATTGAAATCGCAAACTCTGAACATTTATTTTGTATATCCACAAATTGAAGGCCAACTCTAGGTCTCTAGTGAGGCACTTTCTTTTACCTAATATTATTGTTGCCTCTCTCAAACAGAAGTTTATACTTTTCTGGCATGAAATGGGTGTGATACAAGGTTTTATATATAAGGTTTACAATTATCGACAGAAAAGCCATGCTATCGAATAGTTGTGTCACTGCAATAAAATGCAACCCTTTAGAAAAAGTGAAGCTAGGGTTTAAATCTTTGTTACAAATTTGTAACCCTAGCCAAAGATTTTTGGCAAGTAAATAGCAACAAGAATGCATAGAAGGAGACAAAAATCAACATCAAGAAATTTGTAACCCTATTCAAAGATTTTTGCCAGGTAAATAGCCTTATGTAGAGGAAAATGACAGGTAAAGATGAAAAATATTGCATAAATGTTCGAATTCAAACATGGGTCGTTGCCCTGTAAGATCTGTAAAGACCTTATCTGCTCGAAATGGTTGGAAACCCTTTTATTTCTTGTGTCAACAGACACAGTTACAGACACCATCGACATTGTATCTGAAACACCGAGGAGAAAGCTACAAAACGTAAAATACAGTCAAAATAAAAATCAGAGAAGGATATCACGTAAAATGTAGTCAAAATAAGAATGCCCTTTTAAAACAATATACCATATCTCTGGTTGCCACGTCTCTGAATGCCCTGCCTTGGTTGCTCTGGTTGCCACGTCTATGAATGCCCTGCCCTGGTCGCTCTAGTTGCCACGTCTTTGTTCATGGTGACAAAGTAGCTCCTGTGGCGGCAAAGGATGCATGCTCTTGAAATGCAAACAATGGCGGAAACGTTTGAGGAATATTAGGGTGTGGAGGATAGAAAATATTAGGGTTGGGTAGGTATTAGGTTAGTTTTATTTAGTTTTTAATTTTTATTCATTCACTTATTTAATAGAAATTGTTTGACTATTTGATGAGTAAATAATGGATATGATTTAATTTTATTTAATTATTAATAACATAATGTACAACCATATAATGTTAATTGTTTTCATATGTGTTAGGGGGTGAATTTTTTAGGTGACAATATGTTCAACTATTAGTTCAAAGCTAACTAAAGACTGGGTGTGCTAATTCACTATGATTGGTAGGGGGTCCAAAAATGGACATTTTCAACACTTTTTATAAATGCATTTAAAAAACCTATAAAAAATGATGATGACGATGACCCGAAACCTTAGTTATAAGCAGTTAACTCATCATAGAAGGTGCTATAAAAAATTTAGACATTTTAGACATTGTTATGTCGACTTTTGAAAAGGACGAAGTTAGGGTGCATGACTACTAGTGCTCTTCCCCTAGGTGGAAAAGTGGAGATAGAGACCGCCTAATGCTAATAGTAGCCATGTGGAAATATACAATGGTCATGATGATGGTAACCATGAACAACAGACAAGGTGGGAGAGTTATTTTTGCATTGATGGTAACCAAATTCCTTGGGCAGGAATACTACAGTCAACACGCATAACACGGTGGAGTAAGATACAAGTTTTTATAGTCGATGCATCGTGTTGTCATCAAGGGAGGAAAAATGGAATGCATCAAAGCAATATTAAACTAGCTCAACCACAAAGCTAAATTGCAATGAAATGAAATCCTAATACATTCAATAAAGGAAATGAAGACAAGATTCAAAAGAAACGCAAACCAAAATGTTGAAATCTCCTTCATTGTTCCTCCATTGTTCTTCTTTCTCCTTCAAATTTGTGGATGCCACCTACAAAGCAAGTGTGTTGCAAGAAAGATAATAATGAAATTGACAACATAAGGATACTCGAAATGTGGTTGAAAATGATGAATAAAGGAGCTAAATTTATAGAAAAATTGAGATTGATTGAAGAATCAAGATGGATTCAAAAAGATGGCATAAAGCAGCTTTTGACTGGGCATATCTCATTTTTCAAATTTTAAATTGAGATTAAAGAGATATTTTCCAAGAAGATAAATCAAGAAAATCAAAAGTTGACTGGTTACTTCTATTTTCAATTTTTAGGAAGATATGATAATGATTTTTGAAAATCATATAAAGCAGATGATGACAAACTTTCCATTTTTTTAAATTGGGAGAATATGAGAAAATAATTTATTTAAATTGGATAATGATTTATTTTAATTTTTAAATCATTTTCTCGATTTATTGCCATTTTTTAATTTGGATGAGGATAATTAGAAATTTGTTTAATTAAATAAAAACAAATAAAGATTTGTTTCCATTTTTTATTTTTAGAAGAAGATAATTAAGATTTTTATTAAATAAATAGAAATTTATTTAATTATGATGAGAGAATTAGCTAATTAAATAATTTTAAAAAATTATTCAATTATGAGGAAAATGAAATTGAATCTAATTAAATAATAAAGATTATTTAATTAAAGTTGGATTGAACTTAATCAAATAATAAAGATTATTCAATTAATGTTAGGAAATTAATGATTAATGATGAAATGATTTAAATGATTAGGAAAATAAGAAATTTAAATTAGAAGAATGGCATAATGTCAACACATGATGAAAATCAAATGCGACACATGGAAGACATGTTAAAAATTGGGTTAGCAACACAGGAGTGATGACCAATTTTGAGTGTCTATAGTGTTCATTACCAGATATTTCAAAGTGCGTTCCAAAGCAAAGGCATAGAAAGAAGCAGGGAGAAGTAGGTGCCAAGAAGAGTGCAAACATGGTGAGGAGCAAAGTGTTCATTACCAGAGCTGTGAAAGTGGGTTGTAAAGAAAAGGAAAACAAAGAGGCTTGTGTATCAAAGAGAACAGAGATTAGAGTCCTTTGTTTTGTTGGTGCATTACTTGTATGTTAGGATTTATTGTTCTTAATAGGTTATTTTTTAATTCATAGTTTCAGGATCTTTTTCTGTGTTGGTAGGGTGTACAGATGCAACTTTAGAAAACAACAGAGAAGACAAGATGATGCGTGGGAAAGTAAAAAGGCAATAGAGTATGCCTCAATGTGGTTGAAACAGTGCTGGAGCGAAGAACACGTCATGTTTGGTGACAAAGTGTGTTGAAGGGAGTGCAAAATAGATCTTGTTATGTATAGAAAGCTTTGCCAGGAGAAAGTAGAAGGGTTGAAGGGAAAAGGAAAGGTAGACAAAGAACAAGCTTGCAAGTGTGTATTAAACAAATAGTATTGCCACTTGTTTCTTTTTCTCTTGTATGAGTTGTATGATATTTTCAATTGGGTTCATTAGGTTTATTTGGTTTATAGGGATTTCCTTGAAATTCATAGTGTTGGGATGTTTTCTTTATTGATAGGGTGTAGAGATGTAGCTTAAGAAAACAACAAAAAAGACAACACGACATGCAAGAAAGGAAAAATTCAATAGCATAACGCAACCTATTGGGTTGAAGGGAGTTAATAACACGATGTGTTGGGTTGAATGGAGTGCATAACACAATGTGTTGTGTATAGAATATTGTGGTAGGAAAAGGGGGAAGGGTTGAAGGGAAAAGGAAAGGTGGAAAACTCGGCAACAAGTGTGTAATAAAACTATAGTATTTGTTGTGAAAGCTCCTTATTTTAGACATCAAACTACTCCTTGCATTGAAACCAAAGATATCTTAACTGAATGATAGGTCTTAGGGGTTTGAGTTGAATTTAAAGCTCAACTTAAGTGATGGTTTGATTTATCTTTTATTTGCAACATCTCCTTGGTGACTGTATGGGAAGTTTACTTGAACCGTGAACCTTGAGCTAAGAACTTGTACTTCAATAGTGCCTAGTGCTACAACTGCTCCTTCAGTGCTCATGACTATACTCCAATTTTATTCGCTCTCTTTATCAATCATTGATTTCTTTGACTATTAGTAATAATTGTTATCATTATTGGTATGGACTATCACAATGTTTTGACATTTTTTCCAGATTTTGGCCTTCTTGAATGCATCACTATTTCTGCCTTATTGACTGTCATCATATCACTACAACAACAAGATATAGGTTGTCTCTATTTTATACTTTCATCCACATAGAAAACATTGCTACTGAGTTGTAAACTTGATCTTTAGACTTAGACATTGTTATCAAGATTGTTTTCTAATGCTAAAAGATAGAAAAATGAAAACACAAAATGAAAATAGCCTTATAAATTCCCAAATGATTGCTATCACTGTCTTTTGCTTTAGGACTACACTTTCACAACTGCAAATTGGATCATCATCTTCATCCAACAATGTGATTTCATCAAAGAGTGTGATTCTATGTCTTATGACCTCTATTATAAGGTAAAAATATTGTCTTATTTGTTATGACTATCCTCAAGTCCTTTAAAGCCAATTTTTTTTTGGTTTTTTGTCATTCTTGAATTTAAGAGATAAGCTTCTTTATTCAGCTATCTTTTCATTATTGGAATATCATGAACTCTTTTTTGACCTTAGTCATGACATCTTTTGTGTCTCAGCTATGATGTATATATCTTTCATGCCCTAGATCTTTTTGCCACAAAACTTATTACAGTCAAATGTATCCTTGCTATTTTTGTGATTGTCTTTTCAATGTTTTCATTGTTATCAACTGTAGTCCTCTGTCATGTGTATTCAAAACCTTTTTTTTGCCTCCTAGAACTATCAAAAGCTTTAAAGCTTCCTTTGAAAAAACAAATTTCCCTTCTTGGAGTGTTATTGTTCTTCTCTCATTGTACTTCTATGAGTTTCTAGACTACCAAACACTATTCTTGTGGTGGCTTGAAGGGGTACTCTACCCTTTGACAAGAATCTCCTTCATTTTATTCACTGCTCTTATCACGAATGAAGACTATCACAACCTTTTATACTGTTCTTTGGGTGCTATGTTTGATAGTTTGACAATTTACCTTCACCATGTGGATAATTTTAAAAGGTTTTGTTCTTCTAGCAAGAACCACAAATCTTCACTGTCATTCTCCTTGGGCAAGCTTTGTCTCTCTTTAATTTGAGACTGTCATTGAGCATATCTTCTCTTAAACAATCAAAGGAATTATCTAGAGTAGAGAAGTATTCCTTGGTCTATGTCTTGGAATGTCATTTTGAAGCTCTTTTCTCTAGATACCCTTGCCATAGGTCTCATCATCGATGATTTGTTCAATCTTTTTCAAGATTGCTCATATTTTTACCTCAATCTTTTGCTGCTCTTTACTACTGATGATAGTCTTTGTAGCTGGGACTTATTTTTTATCGTTTTCTTTATGATAATCCTCCTTGTAGCTATGTTGACATTTTGAAATGCAATCCCTTATAGCCATGATGTGATAGTCATTGTCAAGTACTTGTAAGTTTGATGGAACATAGAAAAGGATCCATTCTAAGCCTTATTTTTGAGGAAAACACATCAACCAAACTAAAAAATTGTTGGAAGCAAACATAACTTCATTACTTTTCTGAATATCACCGTGTTTGTTGCTTTATGCCACCATCCTCTATTTTTAGATGTGACTTTGAGGGGAGACTTTGTTGAATGGCCTCTCTTGAGAAGTATCCTATCTTCATCCTCCATAAACAAGACTTTGATTCCGTGAAATGACCTTTTGTTGTCTTTTGTCTTCAAAAACCTTGCTCATTATTTCCTCTTCTTTGGAGAGTGATGCTCTATTTCCTTGTTGACTTTGAAGAGCTACTCGTGGTTGTATCTAATGTGGTTGAGACCTCTATGAAAGTTGCTTATGGTTGAATAGGTGCATGGACTAGATGCATGGGTTGTAGACATTCAAAAAACCTACCATTCCCTTGTCAGCTCTTAGTGAATATCTCCTTCTTAAAATAAGGACCTTTGAATGTCATCACCAAAGACAGTTGTTATTGATTTCAAAGAAAAACAACAATTTATTAACATACACTATGGAAAACAGAAGAAGTAACATGTCCCTTTTTTTTCCTCATGTCAACTATTAATGTCTTTGCATGCAGTCATTCCCTTGTATTTACTATAGTTTATGTATTGTCATACCCTTGTATCCACTGTAGATTTTCATTAAGTCACATACTTGCATGGTGAATAACTCATCATGTTTTAGAAGATTCAAAAGTAAACTTATATGGTCATTTGATGGCTATGTCATCTCAGAACAAGATTGAGGATGTTGAACTGTGGTTATCTGAGGTGCATAATCGAGGGAAGGAGTTGAGACTTGACTAAAAGATCAATGCATTTTTACTGATGATGCTAGTGCAAAGTGTAAGACCTCGCCTCATTAAAGATTCATGTAACCTCAAATTCCAAATACATTTAAACTATTTAGGTTTAAATATGTGGTTATGTGATTATTTCATTGGTTAAATTCTTAAGTCTGTTCTCTCTCCCTTGAGGTGCCTTGAAGAAAATCTAATTTAATCTAGGATGATAATTGAACAATTCTTACGATTGATTAGCGTAAGAAGATTGATAGTTTCTACATTAATATTATTAGATTATTATGAGAATCATGCACATTAGAATTGTTGATATGATCACGTTTACAAGATGGAATTTGGGTGTCACACTAATGGTTCATAAGATTGTGAGAATTAGCTAACAATTAGAATGAATTATTAATGTGGTCTAATTATGCCAACGGTTGTATTGTGCAAGAAAAAAGAAGAATTGAGAGACATCAAGACCAAACTAAACACCTCTTGGGAAATCCCAAGTGTAGCTTTACTAAGGAAATGAGAATATTCTTGGTAAGGGGGTTGTGTTTTGGCCTTAATAATGTGGGTCTACTTTAAATATGTTTTTGGGGATAGTTGATTGGTGAGGCTTAAGTTAGGTTAGGGTATGGATAACTCTAGTTAAGTTAAAACCCGTATGGATCTTTGTGTGGGTTTCAAAAGGGTGTCGTTTGGTCAATTTTAAGGGGTTTTGTCTAAAAATAGGTCCCTGGGGTCAATACCTTGGGCTTGGGGACCTATAGGACATGTTATATTGTCCTTTGGGCTTGATGGGACCCTTCAAAATCCCACTTGTTTGAAACTGACGAGTTAGGGTTTGAGGGATAGTGTTTAGGGTCAAGATCCCTATATATTTTATGATGGCCAGAGGTAAAGCCATTACCCACTTCTCCTCTTAGAGAACTTTTGCTTATGGAAGAAAATGGAATAGTTTAAAGAGGAAAAGGAAAGGGAGATTTTGCATAAGGAGATGCAAAGGTCATGATAGAGCTTGTATAGAGATAAGTCTTCATATCCTTCTCATGACTAGTCTAGTGCAGATTTATTGTTTATGTATGGTTACTCAAAGAAATTTTTTTCTGGAGAAGTTGCTAGAAAAGTTTTTGTAACAAGAATGGATTTATTTTAGAAGGATAGTACTCACCATATATCAAAATGGTGGACAATGGCTTTACTTGCTCGGGGGTATGGCTAGGACCTGTGAGGTCTCATGATGCCATTATGGATGGGAGGTGAGCAAGACCTCGTTTGCTTGCTTTGATTAGTTATAACTTTAATGGAAAATCATATATTTGTCTCAAAATGGTAGGTCTTGAGTGTTGGTGATGCTATGCATAATGTAAGGGAAGAGCAAGTTGGTTCTTGTGTTTTTTCCATTATGTTGTATGATTATTTTGTTAATGGTAACTTAATGAACCTTTCAATTTATGTTGTAGAGAATGTTATTGTGATAAAAGATCAAGACTTATTGATGTTCTTTTCTTGTAATCTTGCATGGTTGTGCAGGCTTTGAAGGAGTAATCTGTGTAAGATTTTTATGTTTCTGATAAGAGATATTTATGTGAGCATTTTGTATTATGTGTTAAGAGGAAGCCTGGTTTGTGCCTTGTAAGCTTGTTCTTGTAATATTATATTAAAGACAAACTATTTCGTTGATCGCGAACTTTACTCCTATTCGTGCTCTATTTCCTTGGATCATCTTTATTGAGGATTTCACAAGTGGTTGGAAAGTTAGAGATTATTTATGAAACTGGATTAAAGGATTCATTGGTAATTTGAAGTGGAGGACTTTCCTATCGACATACATAAACTCAGTAATAATGTAGAGATACAAATATGGCCATCTCTTAGCTCTGGCCTGTTATACACCCTTAATAGCCATCTCTTAGCTCTGGCCTGTTATACACCCTTTCCCATTGGTAATATTACTGAGTTTATGAAACCTCAACCATTTCCCACAAGGGAACAATGTTATATATAAATTTTATCAATGCTAAGGTTTAACATAAGTAATAATAAGATAACTGTTATTCCCTAAATAGCTATCTCTTAGCTCTGGCCTGTTATACACCCTTTGGGGGTTGCCGAATAACTGGATTATTTCTAACTAGATGGTAATCCTCTAACAAGAAATATATTGCTCATTCACAATCAGAACTAAACATAAATGACTATATTACCCAGACAATCCTCAACGAATGGGGATGCACCATAAATACAGGACAAATGACATGTGCAAAAAAATAAAAAATAAAAAAATTTAATGGTAACTCCCAACTCATGAATGGGCAGCTCACTTGAAAATCATTTTGATGATCTCTTTTGACTCGGTCTCCTGACAGAGATGAAGCTTCCCTCAACCCTGACAATAGCCTCTGACACTGCATAATCACAGATTAGACTTTGACCATTGATAGCACCTGGTTACTGTAGAAGACCTATTCCATTACCTACTAAAGATAGATGTATTATTAGTTGGGCGTTGCAATCTACAGTTTCTGTTTTCCATTAGTCCTCAAGAATATATATGCTAGATATCAGCAAAATAATAATAAAATGCTCTGTGCGTCCACTCCCAAGATGCTATGCATAGATAAAAACCATTATCACCCGCTGATATGCATTAACTTTCTTCTGGAATTAAAAAGATATAAAATCCTTTGATTTCTTAATTACCATTGAATATAAGACCTTAGTTATTACATCAAATCGCATGCTGAAATCCTTCAAACAAAGGCATGATAAAATTACAGCAGTAGGGGAGAGGAGTCATTATGTGTGCGGGGATTAAATGGGTCGAAGCTATTCTGGCTCTAAAACAGATCTTTCCTCCAGCGTGATAGCAATGTGTTAGTCAATCGAAGCCATTTATTGCAAAATCGACATTGTAAAACGCACGACTAACACGCGTGCTAGTCAATCCGTACTGTCGTTTTGGAGCCAGAATAGACGCGTCCACCTAAATGTGTGATAGGTCTTAGGCGGTTAGGGGCCCCCAAGTGTCAGCCTAACAACCCAGTACCTGTTGACATGTGTCCCACCATATGTTCAACATTAAACCAATAAATAATACCATTAAACAATCACACAAATTAGCCATAAAGTGTATCTTTTGCATTCAAAATATAAATCTTTATGTTCACACATAAACATTTAAACCATTCATATTGATTTGAATAAAAGTTTGAGAGTTTTGTTAAATAAGATCATATGCCCAATAAAGGGACCATGATAAAAACATTAAAGTTTGTAATAAACATTAAAATGATAACATATGAAGCCTAAATAAGTCGACTTGGAGGCAATAGAAAATGACATGATGGCAACCCCATGCCATGTGAGCACCCATGGATACTAACGTGGCCAATCAAATGTCATGTGATGGTCAAAATTTATCCACGTCAGAGTCAGACCATGGGAGCATTTCAACACCTTTTCACATCCCCCATCCCATATGTCCAGTTCGAACCAGGCTGATATGGTCACTTCAATGTCGTTACTGGTCATATCACCTACATCCATCACATCACTTGTGTAAGGCCACAAATTGAACAACAAAAACAATCAACTTAGACATAAATGGGGAAATATGGAAATTCAAATTCAAATTCAACACAATAGGTAAAAAATTAAAGAACGATTCAAATTCAAATTCTCAAACATAAATAAGCACTTGAAATCAATGCATTTCATTCAACGAGTGAAAGCAAGAAGCAAAGAGAAAGAAGACAGAGAAAGATCACATTGCAGAGGTGCAAGAAGCCATACAATTTAGGCAAAGAATATGTGTTTTGTAGGTATTTTTCTTGTTCACAATCCACAAACCTCTTTTCAATTTACGTTTAACAATTTTCAATAAATTGTGTTTTTTTTAAAAACTATGACTCACTTACCAAAATGATTACAAAAATGATTCATCATAGAACAAAAAAATCATTTCTTGCTTTCCCCCATGGGTTTCTGTACCCATATATCCGTCGACTCCAATCTAACCTGCGGCCTCTACTCATCGCTTTCATCCTAACCTGCACCTGCGACAACCACACCACCTTCCTTTTCATGAAGAAATTTCTCAAGCAACCTCCACCCCTCAACCGCTTCAGACCTCCTAGCTTCCCAGTCCTGCCCCACTCTCCATCTAATGAATGGGGAGAGTGTCGTCACTTCTACTTCCACTCCTTCCCCTACTAGATAATGAAACCCAATTATAGGAACAACCTTGTCGAGCAGAGGCTTCAAGCTGCCTAACCATTCCTTACCCACTATTCCCCATAACAATCATGCATAATTTTTAGCGTTCTTCCCAATCTCCAACTCCCATGCCAAAACCATATTCACAATGTCAACATCTGTGTGGTACCTATGTTCTATTTTTCAGGAAATAGTCACCAAGGAACACCTTAATTACCGTGTTAAATTCTTCATCTTGGTACTTGAAAACTTGCTTCAATCTCTTATCAAATATTGGGCTAGCAAATGCTAGTTGCTTCCTTGAGGTGTAAAGTGTGAATGTAGCTTCCATGCTTACCAATTTCTACGAACTGCTTCCCCTTCGCTGAACAATTACTAAAATAAACTATATTCTCAATGCACTGCTTGACCCCTATAGATAGATGCGTTTATTTGTTTTTTTTTAAATTCCTCTTCAATGCTTTATACTAATACCAGTGAGCCAAATCTCTTCGAAGATTTTGGCTTAATTATGCACACTTCCCATCTAAATAAGCAACCACCACCTCATATTCCCTACATTAATGATCTTTTGGTGTTTTAGTACACATCTTCCAACTCACATTCCCTACATTAATGCACAATTCAGTATCCTGTCATATCCACTTGACATTATTTGTCCTAGGGGAGAGGACCCACAACATGCACACCCCATCTTCGTGGTGTCCACATAAGTATACATATGTATATACATGTTGTCAAATATACATATTTGACAATGTGTGTATATATATACACTATCCAATATATATATTCCACATGCAATACTTATACACTCAATTATGAATTTTTCAAGGTTTATATATACAATCCCAATTCATTAAACTCAACTTTATAGCAGCCAATTGAACTTTAAAGAAGCCAATTAAAAATGCCCAATTGAACATAGACAAAAGTGAAGATGATTGAAAATGAACATAGAGCCTTGCAAATGACTGACTTCATGCCAATTCGAACACAACACTGACTCAAGTGGACATACATCAAATAGTGACTCAATTTAGTGTACATGGTTGCATGAACATAGACCCATACATTTACAACCCTTCTACTTCTATGTATATACATATATGTACATCTACAACTGATGTTCATATATGTAAATACAAATGTATACATATAAGCCCAATTCAAACATCTAAATGCACAAGTGAACATATTGTTAAAACCCTGCATGATAGAAAACCAACCCTCAATGACTCAAATGAACTGAAACAAAAACAAACATCAAATTTTGAATTAATTTAACAGTAAACATCAAAACTACTAACTTTGTGCATATAAATGTATACAAATATCACAATAGAAACATCCAAACACAATTGAACATCAAACAACAAACTACTTACCGATTTGAACATCAAAATGGTGTTACGGTTGTATGTACTAACAAAATTCAATTAATTGTCCATTGGAAATCCATATCTGTATCTACATACATATATATTTACAAATAACGTACTTGTGTGGTTTTACATGTATGTACCTATATGTACATATATAGCTGATGTACATATACATATATATTGATATGCACATATAGAGGTCATGTACATATATGTATATACAGATATTAAATTTACTAAATTTCCACAAGCCATGACTGAATTACATTACCCGCTTCTGGATTTGATTATCTGTCTCTTTTTTACACCAACGTTTATGATCACACTCTATGATCCATCATCCTACAGAAGGAGAGTGCCCAGAGTTGTACAAATTAAATGCCCCAATTGACACTCTCCTTCATCTTGATGGTGGATCACAAGGGTGATCTGAAACGTTGATGCAAATTCTAGAAGCATCAAATCCTGTATACAGATGTGTTCATCTATCAGGTGACATGATATATTTGTAATGTATACCATGATACAGATGACTATGGAGAAGTCACAATGATACATTCCAGACATTAGACATGGACACGACTGAGTGTGGATGTCTCAAATAGAGATGAACGCTATCAAATTGTTCAAAATTATCAATACGATAGGGAAAACTATTTGAAGGCCCATCACACACTAACAACTCAAGGTGGCATTGCAACCACACTCCAAATGATGTAGATTATGACAGTACAACTTACCTCAGTGAATATTTTGATCCCCTCTTGCAGTCACCTATTCCACCCACTAAAGGGCCAGTTCAATCCCTTATCCATGCATTTGTGCGTAGCAAGAATGGATTGTGAAACATTCTCATATTTTTTACCAGCTCTTTCTCTGTCCAAACCCCTATGATGATCATCTCTTTCCCACCTAATCATCTTTCTATTCTAAATTATTCAAGGTGAATTTGGAATCATGGCAAACCAACTATCTAAATAGATATTTTTTAGAAAACTATGGACCACAAGTTCGTCAAAGCTCCGCTAGCCTGTCATGGCAATAGACGCTTCGAAGAGTAGTTAATGAATATATTACATCATGTATTTTTACCAAAGTATACATTCAAACTCATCATGGTCAAACCAGGTTGCATTCTAATATGCCTTGTTGACTATACAGTCAACAAATTCTTTGGAAGGAAGCCATTTCAGCTACACCACCACAACTACTTGACCCAGAAGGTTTTGACCACGAATCCCTGCCAGACTAAGTCTGTGCATGTACCTCTGAACCCCTGTTGCTTAAGTTTCCAATAAATAATATATTTCCACATAAATATGCTCATAAAAGATATCATTTTACATAGGGAACCGTACTTCTATTGTTTGAGTGTTACTGTCATCTTACACTATCTTGTCATCCACTCCTTACTTGCACAAAGGTGCCACGTCAAGCATCAAAGTTAATATCGTTCAGTAGGCGTCGACTTACAACATCACTTGGTTAGTTGGTTCCATCGTAATGTAAACCATGTTGTACTATATATATGTTTGTAGGTTACATTTAAAATTATAGAAATTTTCTATACATACTATACAATTCATAGTGATCTGTATATTTGTCATGGAAGTACAACTAATGTACAATTTATTATTGTTCTTGCAGATGAGGAAGGCAAATAAGATGATTGCCCATGGTGCAAAGAAGAGAGCATCAACAAGGTTGTCATCACATACAAGTGTAAAGCGGAAAATCGCGGTCGAACCCTAGTTGGTCTCCCCTCTTCTAACTCTGAGGAGAGAGAAGGGAGGTTCGCTAGGATTCGATGGGTTTTCACTTAGGGGGAAGACTTTACATTCAAAAGAGGGGTTGAAACTCATAAGATTCAATCCCACACAATGTAAGATTGGATGCTAAATGAATTTCAAGGGTTTGGAAAGCAAAGCTACCCTCTTTTGTAAAGAATGTTGATTAAGGAAATTAAGCTAAGGATGCATAGAAAGTCATAAAGATTCGCTTATAAACTGAGTTTAGGTTATAGGATGAAGCTGCGGACCTGGAATTAGCAGTAGAATGTCGATACGGCGCTGTCCTGTAAATTTGAAAAAAAGTTGTCGGGACGATGGCGCCCGGCGCCACGGTCCTCCGAAAAATCCGCGAAACGAAGGGGGATCTGTTCGTCTCTCCACAAGGATTCCAGATCTTCAATCTCAGCCACGTACCTGCAACCTACACACAGAAAAGAGAAGATGATTGGGGGGTTAGGGATTAGGGGTTTGCCTTTAGGTCAAACCCCGGTTTTGGAATTAACCAAGAAATGAGCAAGAGCTGTAAATGTAATGACTGTAAAACAAGTACTAATACCTTGTTCTAAGGATGTTGGTATCCTTATGTGCGAAGGTTTAGATGTTGTATGTTGTAGTAATATGTTGTAAGTGATCTCCTCTTCAATGGTTGAATCCTTGACTTGAATGCAACACTTAGCCTTGAATGGAGACTTGAAATGATCAATTGCTTGAAGGAATGCTTGAATGCTTGAATGCTTGAGTATAGTTTCCATGCCTTGTACACCTATTCTCTTCATCCCCTTCTCCCAAATGAGAGAGAAAAATGTAGTTTATATACTTGTCAATTAGGGCTGATAGACTGATTTTCCCGACCTTAGGCCGACCAGGGAAGTATATTTCCAAATTGCAATCAAAAAGACCCGATATCACTTAGGAAACCGGGCCCAAAATAGGACCCAGGGACCAGTGCGCTGGGCGCCCTGGTCCTGAGGGACCAGGGCGCTGGGCGCTCTGGTCCCACCTCCGGGACAGCGGGGTGCAAGGAGGTTCAGGCCAACAGTGCTTGAAAAATGCAGTTTTCAGTGTCGTGAGAAAGTTTTGGGGTCTCCATTCAGGTTGCGTGTTGCGTCGCCATCGTGAAGACCGAAATACAGTCGAAATTGCAAGTGTCGCAATTTTAGGACGCTACATTTAGCCCCCACTTTAGCGGGAGTATGTATGCTCATACTTCCGGTAAAGTACAAGGAAACAACATTGAAAGACTTTCACCACGTCAAGGAGGCAAGATACACCAAGCCCCCAGTGGACTAAGGATCTTACGACTTCGATTGACAAAGTAAAAGGGAAGATCACGAGGGAGAACCATGACTGTCAGTAGTAAGGTTCCCTCACTATGAGTCATGCAAAAGAAATACCAAAAATTTTCAAGGCAAAGCTAAGTTCGCCAAGAAATTTTCAAGTATCTTGAAAGGATAGACAGGGTGTATGCCCCCCTACGTTAAAGCGATCGCACACGCCTCAACGGGGGTGATTGTTTTAACGTAGTGATACATATAAGAAGGGAAAGGAGCACGTTATCGCAAAGATTTAGCCCCCAAGCGTGAGATAAACCCAAGGATAATAGACACAAAACACAAAGCACAAGGTGACTTCGCTTTCCTCGGGGTCAGTATGCTGTATGATAATTCATGTATATATATCACATGTATGTATGCATAATTGTTCTTCATTCCCCAATCAAGGAAGGTCACCTAGAAGAAGGGAACACATGTGTCTTTTGAGTCAACATGAGAGAGATCGAGAGATCTCAATGCTTTGCATCGTCCTCAAGTAGACAACACTAAGGACAACAAATAGAAGAATGAGAATAACATATAGAAGAAGTAACACAAGAGAGGGGGAGAGAATCTGCTATGCTAATGTAACTAGTCTAGCACGTCATCTACCCCCCGATCTTGCTGATCAATGTTTCAGGAAGGCAGGGAACATGCTAGAGGAGGAACATCCAACACAGCAGATGGAGCTATCACAAGATCCAAACAAGGGCTATGTTCATGTTCCAAGCCACATTGTTCTTGTCTAGGAGCTAGGATAAGTGCTTTAGAAAATTCATTAGATAAATGGTTATCAACATCAACAAGTTCATATTCACTATCAGAAGCAAGAGAAGTAATATTTTCATCATGAATAACATTTTCATCTATATCATCATCAAGATTTATAAAAATAGGATCTTTAACTCACATAGGATCAAGACCATCATGCATCTTATGTTTAGGAAATTTAGGCTCAATATCCGGCTGAGGAGAAAATGGAATAATGCTTGTTGAAGGTGTTTTTGGAGATTGTAAAGTTTGAGAAGCAGCTGCTTGAGCCCTAAGACGACGCTTTCGTCGGCGTTCCCGTGCAGAACGATTACGTCTAGTCTTAGTAGGAAGTGTAGAAGATAGAGGAAGAGGAATGTTCTCATCCTTATCACTTGGGTGTTTAGGTTGTGGTCTCTTAGGCTGGATAATAGGAGAAGAAGAAGGTCTCTTCTCTCTATAAAAGGCAGGAGGAGGAACTGCTCCATACAAAGGAGGAATTTTTGGTTTAGGGAGAAGACCGAGTCCATCATGACGAGGAGGTATAGGTCTACTCTTAGGAAGTTTATTAGGTATAGACATAGTCGCATCCATAGGGACGGGTTGGGAATCTTCTTGGGGAAAGACATTAGTTTTATCTTTCAAAGGAAGAATTTCCTTCTCAAGAATGATAGGAATGTCAAGTTTAGGTGCTCTAGGTTCACTTAGAGATAGGATCATATCTGTTTTCCACTTTTGATAAGATTTGAAAAGATGATCACTTCACGGAGGAAGGGATTGGAATTGTTTAGGCCAAAAATAATCAATAGGAACGCTAGAAGTTCTTTCAGCTGGTTTAAAGAGACTATGATTGACAGTAACAACTTCACCATTATGGGGAAATTTTAAACACTTATGAATAGGAGAAGCAATAGCTTTCATGGAAGATAGCCAAGGATAGCCAAGCTTCACACGAAATTGTTCGAAAGAAGGAATAATAGCAAAGTTCACATCAAGAGATTTATTATGGACCTCAATAGGCAATGTAATAGAACCAATTGCAGGAGAAGAAAATGCATCAAATAACTTCACAACCACATCTGTTTTGTCATAGATCACTTGATTCAATTGCAAAGTAAAAAGAAATTCTTCAGTAATAACATTAACCATGCACGAAGGATCAATAAGCACTCCACGGCAAGGTGTATTCTTGACTTTTGCAACTATGTATAAAGGACCATCAGGTGCTCTAATGGTTTCACTAGAATCAAATGTGATGGAAGGTTCTTTAGGGATTTCTTGCTTCTCTACAAAGTTAATCACATTCAGAGTCATAGACACAAGACCATCAGATGAGAAAGAGGAATCATTAGCCTCAATCGCATTAGAGGTATGAGAGGTATGAGAAGGTAATGGATCAGTAAAAATCTGAAGATTTTGGTTAGGAGGAGCTACAGATGTGTTGCCTTTATCATTCACTCTAGAAACAGAAATAGTATTATTATCAATCAAATCCTGAATTTTACCCTTTAAAGAAAAGCATTTTTCAGTATCATGACCAGGCTGACGATGAAAATGAAAAAAATCTTTGTGATCAAAATAAGGTGAAGTAATCTTTGCAAGATCAATTTGTCGTATAGGAGGAAGAGTAAGCACATTTTGCCCCAATAACTTATTCATAATATCATGCAATGATTCATTCAAAGGAGTATACTTTCTTTCTTTCCTGAAAAATTTAGAAATAGGAGGCACACCTGATGCTGCATTCACATTGTTGTTGATGATGTTTTCATTGAATTTGATAGAATCTCTGTTCGGTTTAAACTTCCCAAATGGTTGTTGACTGCTATCACCCTTATCACTCGGAGCCATAGGATGTGATTGTTCCATTTGACTCACAGTCAGTTGATAATTGTGAAGAGTTGCACACAACTGTTGGAAAGAAGTAAACTCATAAAACAGAAGTTTGTCTCAAATATCTTTTTGCAAATTAGAAATAAAGATTCTTTGAATATCATTATCAGGCACTGGAAAAGAAATTTGAGCATACAAATGCTTATATCTACCAATGAAATCAGTCACTTTTTCTTTAACACCTTGTTTACAATGCATTAAATCAATCAAAGTAACTTTAGGACTTATATTGTTTTGAAATTGTTGAATGAAAGCATTTGCAAGTTGTTCGAAAGAAGTAATAGAATAGGAAGGCAACGAGCAATACCATTGTAGGGCTTTGTCTCTTAATGTTCTGGTGAACAGTTTTGCAAGCAACCTTTGGTCATAAGCAAAATCAGTACATATTGTTTGAAAAGTCTTAACATGTGTTAGAGGATCTCCTTTACCATTATAAAGTTCCAAATGCGGGATTTCAACATGCTTTGGAGGAATAGCTCGAACAATGTCAAGAGAAAGTGGGCTTGCTACATCAAATGTGGGCACACTAAACTTAGATTGATTCATAGAGGCAATTTGTTGCTGTAAAGAAGAGACAGTTTGTGCAAGATTATTAATGGTCGCTTCAGTCGAAGAGTTCATATTAGATGTATTAGATTGAGATGGAGGTGTTATGTTATTGAAAGAAGGTAAAGAGTAAGGTGGTGGGACCCTATGATAGTCAACCATAGGGGATGATTGGATAGGAGGAACACTACAAGGAGGAATGGAATGGTTAAATGAATTGCCCCCTTGCGTCATGTTCATTTGTGAAGATGTAATAGGCACACTCATTGGAGGAATGAATGAAGAAGTCGGATTAAATGAAGGAATAGGGTTAATTGAAGAAAGAGGATTGCCCCCATGACTAGTGATCACAGGAGGAATGTCTTGTATAGAGGTAGCCATGATGTTTGATGTAAAGGTAGGTAAACTAGCAATAGAAGTGGTCAAAGGAATAGAATGATTGACTTGTGTAGGAGGTTGTGTATAACCTAAAGATTCAGCACAACTCTTCATAGGCATCACATTCGAATTCACAATATGTGAAATACCGCGCAAAACATCAATTCCATTCTTATCACTTTGAAGCATACGTTTTAGACCCTCAATTAAAGGAAGAGCTTGACTATCGGGATACTCATGAGACATCCATTGGTGAAAATCGTCAAATTGGTTATCCAATTTGGAAAGTTGTTCAACGGAAACTTCATGGAGAGCTTCTTCATCATTTGGAGGATTAGAGGAATTTCCCATGTCCTCGTTAAAAAGGCTATTCAAATTAGGTTCCATCTCCTCGGTAATTAAACCTCGGAAAGACTTAATTCTACGGCTTCATCTAACGGGAATAGTGTAAGTAGGGCTTATTGTTGTAAAACTCATGCACTAGAGAGAGAGAGAAGATTTTGATTTTAGAGGTAGCAATTTTCAGTAAAACCAGCCAATCTTCCAGATTTAAGCTGTTAAATGCAATCACAACAGTCTCCCGAAATTTCGGAAAAAATGTTTGGGACCGTGGCGCTCGGAGTGCAACACGGTCCTTGCAACTTTTTTCGAAATTTGCAGGGATGAAAGGTATGATGATTTTAGAGCTAATCTGAAAAAATTGAGTGATTTTACGATCTGTAGATAGGCCAAATTAAAGTTGCAATCTCAAAATTGAACCCTATCAAGATTGTCAAAAAATGCAAAATTTGAATTTTGAAAAAAGAGAGGGAAACTGAAATTTTGAATTTTATGATTTTAGAGGGAATGTCAAAAGCAGTGCAAATTTTGAAATTTAAAAATTGACTCAATTTCACACTAAATTCAATTTTGAAAGCAGAAATCAAAGTTGTTGTAATTAAGCACTTAATTTCAAAAGTCACAAAATGCAAATATTTGAATAAAGCACTGAAATTTCGAATGAATGCAAACACAATTTTCAGATTTAGGACAGTAAGAACACAATTTTGACACAAAATTTCAGTTTCGATAATTTTTGAATGATTAGGAGCCTTAAACCAAGCAATCACAAGACCAACTTTGACTGTAATTTTGAAGGTGTTAAAATTGATAAAATCAGCAAAAATTCTGGATTTTAGCAGGAAAATACAGCAAGATCTCGCTCCCGAAATTTTGGAAAAAATGTCAAGGACGATGGCGCTCGGAGTGCAACACAGTCCTCGCAACTTTTTTCCAAATTTTCAGGGATGAAAGATATTGTGATTTTATTGCGGAATCCAAAGTTACAGCTGATTTGGAGATGTTTTGATCGGTCAAATTGTCGGACAAAGGTTGAAACAAGAGGGTTTCAAAAATTAGGGTTTTGACTTTTAACCACTTAATTTTCAAAATTAAAGCACTGATATGAATTGATAATTTGTAATAGAAAAGCAGATCTGAATTAAGCATTAACAATTAAACATTTCACAAGTTCAATTACTAAAAAGAAATTTTAGGGTTTTTATGCAATCACCTCTAAAATTTTGCAAAAGATCAAACATGGAAATGTAATCAATTTTTTTTTTAGATCTAAGCATGAAAAATCAGAAAGGATGTTCACGTCGGGTTCACCAAAATGTAAAGTGGAAAATCACGGTCGAACCCTAGTTGGTCTCCCCTCTTCTAACTCCGAGGAGAGAGAAGGGAGGTTCGCTAGGATTCGATGGGTTTTCACTTAGGGGGAAGACTTTACATTCAAAAGAGGGGTTGAAACTCATAAGATTCAATCCCACACAATGTAAGATTGGATGCTAAATGAATTTCAAGGGTTTGGAAAGCAAAGCTACCCTCTTTTGTAAAGAATGTTGATTAAGGAAATTAAGCTAAGGATGCATAGAAAGTCATAAAGATTCGCTTATAAACTGAGTTTAGGTTATAGGATGAAGCTGCGGACCTAGAATTAGCAGTAGAATGTCGATACGGCGTTGTCCTGTAAATTTGAGAAAAAGTTGTCGGGACGATGGCGCCCGGCGCCACGGTCCTCCGAAAAATCCGCGAAACGAAGGGGGATCTGTTCGTCTCTGCACAAGGATTCCAGATCTTCAATCTCAGCCGCGTACCTGCAACCTACACACAGAAAAGCGAAGACGATTGGGGGGTTAGGGATTAGGGGTTTGCCTTTAGGTCAAACCCCGGTTTTGGAATTAACCAAGAAATGAGCAAGAGCTGTAAATGTAATGACTGTAAAACAAGTACTAATACCTTGTTCTAAGGATGTTGGTATCCTTATGTGCGAAGGTTTAGATGTTGTATGTTGTAGTAATATGTTGTAAGTGATCTCCTCTTCAATGGTTGAATCCTTGACTTGAATGCAACACTTAGCCTTGAATGGAGACTTGAAATGATCAATTGCTTGAAGGAATGCTTGAATGCTTGAATGCTTGAGTATAGTTTCCACGCCTTGTACACCTATTCTCTTCATCCCCTTCTCCCAAATGAGAGAGAAAAATGTAGTTTATATACTTGTCAATTAGGGCTGATAGACTGATTTTCCCGACCTTAGGCCGACCAGGGAAGTATATTTCCAAATTGCAATCAAAAAGACCCGATATCACTTAGGAAATCGGGCCCAAAATAGGACCCAGGGACCAGGGCGTTGGGCGCCCTGGTCCTGAGGGACCAGGGCGCTGGGCGCTCTGGTCCCACCTCCGGGACAACGGGGTGCAAGGAGGTTCAGGCCAACGGTGGTTGAAAAATGCAGTTCTCAGTGTCGTGAGCAAGTTTTGGGGTCTCCATTCAGGTTGCATGTTGCGTCGCCATTGTGAAGACCGAAATGCAGTCGAAATTGCAAGTGTCGCAATTTTAGGACGCTACAACAAGATGTGTGAAGATCCTAGTTTAGCAATAGACCCCGCCTCTTAATGTGGCCAAAGCAGATCCTATACCCCCATCACCAGACGATTAGGAACCAGAACCTGTCTCACTGCCCATAGTAGACTTTTATGCTCCTTCAACTGGAAGGAAATTTACAAGGCCACAGAAGCTGTGGTCGGCTTCGGCCATGGAGGGTGCAATCCATGATGTAGAGGAAAATGACATGTCTATCAGGGGAGCATCAAAGAAGAGGGGAATCCTAGTTGCAACAATGACAAAATGGTTGGGTGGACTAACAATGACATTGAAGAAAGGTCCCCCAACCATCCTCATTGTTGAAGAGGAAGAATAGATTGTTGAATGGTGCCAACAGATGGCAGTGGTTGGTCATGGCCTCAAGAACCTGAACTTGAAGGTACTTGTTGCGTAAATTTGTGAGGGTGGACCCAACCCTTTCAAGGATGGCATGCTTGGGAAGTCATGGTGGGCTGGTTTTAAAGCTCGACATCCAACACTCACCTTGCAGATAGCTGAAGGCCTTGACAAAGACAGGGCACTCACTCTGAGACCTATCATTGTTGTTTCTTTCTACGAGACATTATCAAAGGCCTATACAGCAAATCCATATGGTCCTTTCCAGATTCAAAACTATGATGAAATCAGGGTTATGGCAAGCAAGAATGGTGCTATGAGGGTGCTCCCTAGGAGAGGAAGTCACAATGTCTCATACATAATCTCAAAGAGCTGGGAATGGATTACGATTTTGTGTTGCATGAACACTTCTGGGAAAAGCATCCCAGGCTTCTACTTGTTCAAAGGGAAGAAGCACCTACAGAATTACATCACCAAATGTGAGCTGAGTGCTTGCATAGCAACACAAAAAGACGCATGGATGATAAAGGAACTATTCCTTAATTGGTTGCACCACTTTGTGCGATCTATTCCAGGGGTTGTATCACCCACCAATAGGAACTTGCTTATATTTGACAGCCATGACAACCATGTTGCAATGACAACCATCCAAGAGGCAAGGATGTTGGGTATAGACTTTCTCACATTGTCGGCTCACACCTCTCACAAACTACAGCCACTAGATGTGAGTGTCTTCTCTCCACTCAAAACATACTTCAAAACAGAAAGATCAACGTGGTTGGAAAGGTTTCCAAATGTGGAGATCAGGAGGGAAGAACTGGCAGAAATAGGAAGCAAGTCTTTGAAGAAGGCATTGTTGGCATGTTTGGCATAACTGATGAGGTTGAGATAATGATGGATGACTGTATCAGTAGAGGAAAGATGACATGATCAGTTATTTGTGTTGTCATTGATAGCAACCAGGGTCAACTAATGTTTAATGATGTTTACAGTCGGTTTTCGGTGATTGACTTTATTGGCTAAGTGATTTGGTCTACCAGAGTAAGAGTTTGACATTTTGACAGAGTTTACCGACAAGACTGTGAATTAGGACCTTAACTAGTAAAGCAGATAAGTTTTGATGGAATTGGGTGATTGGTGATGTTTGGTGACTTGTGGTTTGATATATAAGCTTTTATGATAGATTTGAGTATGTAACCAGAACCGCATCCTATGATGGTTACTGGAAGGCATGTTTTGAATTTCTGATGAAGTTTTGCCAGGGTTTAAGAAGGGTTTAAGGACCGGTAAAGAATTCTCTTAATCAATAATGATTTTTGGTTTGGCGGTGATCTACATCAAGTTCATGTGTTGATGATAACGTGGCACAAACCGCGCAATGTGTTTGAAAGATGTTTTGGCGCATTTGGAGAGCGAATTTCTTGGGAATGTGCAAAGTGATTAGCAGAATGTGCTAAGGGTTTGACTTTGTACCAAATTGACTTGATGTGACAATTTATGATCACTCAATGGTTGATATTGATTTGTAATTGATTGTAATGATCCATATGATGATCTATAATGAGTTGTAAAGATCTATGATAGTAATTCTTAGGGTTTTGATGTCAACCTAGTTGTAAAAGTTATTTATGTCAATAAGCTTGATGTTTTGAAGTGTCGATGATTTTGAGAAGTGTGTGAAGCTGAACGAGGGTGTGTGAGAACATATGCCAGAGTGATGCAAACTTAGAACTTAATTCGATCTGATAAGCAAGAAGTTGAGTGGTATACACATATCATTCATTGTTGTTATCTAACAATTACAACAGCTAAAATCCCTTAATCGGGTAGGTCTTAACAGGCCTCATATTGTAAAATCCCCTAACAGGGTGACTCAATATCTAAGTTCTAAATCCTCTTGCGAGGTTGATCCTAATAGATCAAAGCTTCTAACAGGGCTGAGGTAAACCCCTTAACCGGGTGACTCCTAACAAGGTCTGCTCCTAACAAGGCATCATTGTAAGCTTCTAACCGGGCTTGGCTCCTAACAGGGCGCATTCTGAAATAGTGCAAAATATTTATGGGTACCAATTCCCACCGTGGTTTTTCCCTATTTGGGTTTCCACGTGAAAATCATGGTGTTCATGTGTGGGTTGTTTTTCTTGTGATGTCCATGTTTTATTTCAGATAACTGGTTACGACAATATATGTTTGTTTATCAGAGATCTTAAAGTGGTGACCGATAATGATGATTATATGATTGATGAAGCATTATGATCAGTTAATAAGTTGGTAATAGTGTTTGTTGATCTGATATTGAATTGATGGCTAATCTGATTCATAAGTTTGCATGATCTAATAAGGAAACCTATTATGAAGAAATGGTTAAGTGTTGAATGTTTTCAGATCTGAGATAAGTTTGTTTTGGTGTTGAAAGTTTTAGTTTTTGTTAATATTGATTCAGCCCCCTCTTAGTATTAACTAGATCCTCTAGGATTAATAGACATTGACAATTTATGACATCCTAACAGGTTTCAAAAGGATAGGGATATGGCCCATCAATCCTAATGCCCTCATGGATGACATGTAGCCCAACACCACATTCGACATTCAAAATGGTGGGGATGTTTCAGTTGTACAAAACATGTTGAGCCTATCCGGTGTTGATGTTTCAAGTGAATCTATTATAGAAAACATCACTGAAAGAGTGCGTGACAGTATGGAAGACTGTCTTTCTATTCTATCGCAGTGAATAGAACTGACATGGGTGGTTGAAGGGGCAATGACTTTAGGAGTTGATTGGAAGGGGAACATCAAGAATCCACATTCACTTTCCCTTCACCACCTGCAACTGCCATGGATGATGTGGTGTATTACTATGTCGATTGCAGCATATTAGATAGTCAACCTGATGCAGAATTGACATAGCAAGAAACCACACAAGACACAACACAAGTTGGTAGTGACGAAGATGAGATCCTGCTATCCCAAGTCAATGAGACGGGCCCCTCTCAATAGGAAATAGGACTGCCAAGACTTTTAAAGTTGCCTGTTCACATCATCAACAAGATGAAAGGGAAAGGTGTTCATGATGGGCTGCGGTTGAGTTATAATTCATAATTGATTACATCTGATGAGTTCATGGAATAGTTAATGGTTCAAGAGGTGAAGAAGATGGAAGCGGTGGAGACCAAAGAAAGAAAGAAAGATGATTATATGATTGATTGAAAATTTCATGAATATAAATAAGAGTTTCAAAGTAAAACTATTTTTTTTCCAATTATTTTACAGTCGCTGTAATTATTTGGAGTATAAAGTCAAAGAGTTCATGGTAATGAAACCCTGAACAATATACATACAATGATGCAAAAAAGATAAGAATAATGGAGTAAACCCAATTAACAAGTATCATTGTTTGCAAAATGCAGAGAGAAATGATAGCTCAACATTCTTTAAAACCCGAAGATCACTACATGATGGAGAAGTCATTGCATTCAATTAGTGTTTGTGTGAGTGCGCATGGATAAATTTATATATAATGAAACTATATGGTGGCGTATATAGTTTAAAAGAGTGTTGGAATTATGGATGAATTGATTATGTGTTGCATTGATGTTTTGTCATTGATGTCAACAATAGCTATTATGGATGGTTACCGGCAGACAGGGTATCGGTAGAAGATCTAGTGTTACCGACAAAAGAGATTGTATGTTGACACTCCCGACATGTTTGGATCAGTGAAGTATATTGGATTTCATGAGTTCTATGCTCCATGAGCATGTTTTGGTCAGTTGGTATTGGCTTGGTAATTGGATATTTTCATACACTCTAGTAAACCCTTACCAACATTGGTTTAAGGCTTTACCGACAGAACTTTCATTGAGGAATTGTGACAGGATGCACAATTGGTGTTGGTGCAACTTCTTGATGAACTTCAGGATGCTGAAGATTGTCATTGATCATGCTTCAAATGCTTAAAGACTTTTCTTTGGCGTGGTGGACCTAGAATAGGTCTGATACCTATCTAGGTCATGGACCGGTATCATGCTAGCATGTACTCTACACATTACCTGGATGATTTGAGATGTTGTATGGATTTGTTATTATTGTTTTGGTCTTAAGCCGACATGGCATATCATTGTAAATGGAATTATGTAATGATATTATTGTAATATCTTTAGGTGGCCGACCTGATTGGTATAGGTCTTAGGGTTTGTATAAATTAGAGGTAGAAACTCTTTATAAAGTATCATGGTTATTGGAAAGGTCATGGTCAAGGAATATAATGTGCGAATATTGTAATATCATTCAGGCATAGGAGTTGGTCGATCATTGGTGATCGAATTGGATCTAGAAGAGGATTTAGTCCTCCGACACTAAGCATAACCGAGACTATAATTAGGCATAATAGATGCTATTTCCAGAAATTCACTCTATTGGATTGTTGTCCATTTATCTTGAGAAGGTTGTAGCCTCTCTGTAGTCAGTGAGACTCTTTTGTAATGAGTAGTATGCTCTAGGCAGTGTGCCTTCATGCAAGTGCAGGCCCCTCTTGTAACACATATTTTCTATAGAAGTATCATCTGACTGTGGGTAGGCTTCCCACCATGGTTTTTCCCTTTCCGGGTTTTCCATGTACAAATCATGGTGTTATGTGGTATGGTTGTTTTGCATTGATTATCTGGTTAATTGATAAGTTGCATTGTTTACTAGTATCTGTTCCTATCGACATCTGTCTATGCTTTATGAGTACTTGATTTGTTTAAGGTCATATTGTGGATTAAAAGTTATAATTTGTTAACAACTGATTCACCCCCCCCCCCCTCTCAGTTGTTTGCCAGTTATCCTAACAATTGGTATCAGAGCTTTGGTCCTCTTTTGCAGAAATTTGACCGCTTGAGGTAGATCCTATGGTAACTAACACAACTAATCCACCAACAACTATTTTCAAAAGAGAAATCCCTAATCTTGATGGAAAAAATTATGGGATATGGAAAATTCGAATGGAGACTCATCTTAGATGTCTTGGCAAGGATATTTGGGAGATCACTGAGAAAGGATACACACCTTATGATTCAGCATCTGGCAATCTTGCTCCTGCAGACCTGGATAAGAATATTGAAAATGATTGCAGAGCTCGAGAAGCCCTCTTGTGTGCACTTACTGATCAACAGATTATGGGATTGACTGAGGAATCATTGGCTAAGGTTATATGGGACAAATTGCAAACTCTGAATGAAGGTGACCCTACTACTAAAATTGCTAAACTTGATGGTTACCGGGTAAGATATGAAAACTTGAAAATGGAAGATAATGAAAGAATTGGTTTGTTTATGGAAAGAGTAAATGAGATTGTTATGGGAATTCAATGTTGTGGAGGATTTCTAAGTGAAGATGAAACAGTTTCCGAAGTCTTGAGAGCCCTTTCACCGACGTACAAGATGGGCAATTGCTATAAATGAGTTAAGAACAATGGCAAACACTTTAGTCAACATAGACAATTTGATTGGAAAATTATCTGCTTTTGAGCTTGAAGAATTTGGATCTTCTGGAGTTGTAAAGTCTGAACCTATTTTTCATGCATCATCATCAACATCTACCGGCAAGAGTGATTGGGGAGCCCTATATGCAAAAGAACTAGAAGACATGAGGAAAGAAGATGAAGAACTTGAGCAACTTGAAGCCTTATTTGCTAGAAGAGTACCTAAAGGACCAACTGGAAGTAAGTATGAAGGAAAAGCACCTTTTAAATGTTTTGCATGTAATAAGATTGATCGTTTTGCATCTAGATGTCCTAAAAGGAATGCAAGGTTTGAGGAAAGACTTTATAAAACTTTTAAGCCTAACCCAAACATATATAGATTCAAGAAAAACAAACAATGCTACATAGCATATGAGGAAGGAGTAACAAATGACTCTGGAGATGAACCGGCAGAAGACTCTGCTAGTGGATCTGGAAATGGTAAGGAATGGGTGTTCCATGCTTTGAAGGAAGATGAACCGGAACCGATTATCAAAAATGAAGAAAAGGCCCTGGTAGCAAAAGTTGAAGATAAGGATGAATGGATAATTGATAGTGGATGCTCACATCATATGACTAGAGATAAAAGGAAATTTTTGTCCCTGCAAGAATATAATGGCGGTCAAGTCAGATTTGGAGATGACAAGGCATGTATGATCAAAAGTAGAGGTATTATTTCTTTGGATGGCAAGCATAATACTGATAATGTCTGTTTTGTAGAAGGTTTAAGGCATAATCTTTTGAATGTTGGACAATTAGTTGATAAGGGTTTTCAACTTCAGTTTAAAGATAGAAAATGCAAAATCATTAACAAAACTGGTTTGGAAATTACAACCGGTATTCAAACAAGAAGTAATATCTTTCACTTGAACACTGGTAATAAGACATGTTTGATTGCTCATATTGATGAGAGTTGGCTATGACATAAGAGGCTGTGTCATGTTAATTTTGATTGTATTGTTAAGATTAGTTCAACTAAGGGAGTTAGAGATATACCTAAGATTATGAAGCCTCATAATCCGGGATGTAAGGAATGTCAATTGGGTAAGAAAGTCAAAAGTTCTTTCAAGAGGATGCATGATAAATATAATGATGTACTTGATTTGATTCACACTGACTTATGTGGTCCAGCAAGGACTAGAAGCTTTCAAGGTGATAGGTATTTCATGCTGATTATTGATGACTATTCTAGAATGATGTGGGTGAATTTTCTAAGGGAGAAGTCTAAAGATTTTGAGAAATTCAATATCTTTAAAGCGAAGGTTGAAACAAAAACTAGATTGAAAATTAAATGTCTAAGATTAGATCATGGCGGTGAATTCACTTCTCGTGAATTTAACAGTTATTGTGAGACAAATAGAATTAGGAGACAGCTATCTGCACCAAGGACTCCTCAGCAAAATGGAGTAGTTGAAAGAAAGAAAATAACAATTTTGGATGCAGCTAGATCTATGATGATGGAAGCAAAATTGCCTCATATCTACTGGAGAGAAGCAGTGAGTAAGTCGGTCTACACATTCAACAGAGTTCACATCAAAGGTGAAACTGGTAAGACCCCTTATGAACTATGGTTTGGACATACACCTACTGTTAAATATTTCAGAATTTTTGGAAGTAAATGCTATATCAAAAGAGATGATTCAATTGGAAAGTTTGATCCTAAATGTGATGAAGGGATATTTCTTGGTTATTCAATTCAAAGAAAAGCATATAGATGTTATAACAAAAGATTACATAAAATTATGGAAAGTACTAATGTGAAAGTGGATGAACAATACATAAATCATTCTATATCATATGACAGGGAACCAACAGTGGAAATGATCAAAACTGAACCGACAATGCCTCAATTGGTACAGGAAGCTGAGACAGTTACACCGACACAATCAAAAAATTCAACTGTGACTGATGATCAGAGTGGTGAACTTGAAGTTCAAAAGACACCAAGGTATGTAAGATTAAATCATTCTGAAGATCAAATTATTGGAGATAGAAACAAGGGAGTTATGACAAGAATAAAACTGACAAATGAAGAGGTATGTCTTATTTCTCAAGTTGAACCGACAATTGTTATTGTAGCTTGTAAGGATAAACATTGGTTAAAGGCTATGGAAGATGAATTACATCAAATAGAGAAGAATGAAACTTGGTCTTTAGTTCCCCGACCTAAAAATAAGAATGTTATTGGAACTAAATGGGTTTTTAGAAATAAACTAAATGAGGATGGTCAAGTTATAAGGAACAAGGCTAGATTGGTTTGTAAAGGATATTCTCAAATGGAAGGAATTGTTTATGGTGATACCTTTGCACCTATAGCTAGAATTGAAGCTGTTAGACTATTTCTTGCCTATGTAGCTTATAAAAACTATAAGGTTTATCAAATGGATGTCAAATGTGCATTTCTAAATGGTGAACTTGAGGAAGAAGTTTACATTGAGCAACTTGATGGATTTTCATTGACATATGATAAAGACATGGTTTGCAGATTGAAGAAAGCTTTATGTGGTTTGAAACAGGCTCCTAGAGCTTGGTATGCAAGGTTGGATAAATATCTTTTGAAGCTTGGTTTTACTAAAGGTAGTGCTGATAGTAATCTATACTATAAGATCACTGATAATGATATTCTGATTATTGAAGTTTTTATTGATGATATCATTTTTGGAGGAGAAGATAAACTGTGCATGGAATTTGCTAACAACATGACGAATGAATTTGAAATGTCCATGATTGGTGAGATGAAATTTTTCTTAGGTTTGTATATTACTCATACTGATAAAGGCATTTTTATCTGTCAAACTAAGTATCTGAGGGAATTGTTGAAAATTTTTGGTATGGAGAATTCCAAACCGGTAAGTACTCCTATGGCTACAAGTGAGAAATTATCTATCAAGGATCCTTCTTCACCGGTAAATCTGACAAGGTATAAATCTATGATTGGTGGTTTGTTATATCTAACTCAAACTAGACATGATATTATGAATGGAGTAAGTATTGTTTCAAGATATCAAAGTAATCCTAAAGAAAATCATGAATGTGCAGTGAAGAGGATATTCCAGTATTTGCAAGGAACAATAGAATATGGTTTATGGTATTCCAGAAATGATGATTTCACTTTATGTGCATATACTGACTCAGATTGGGCAGGTGATATTGATGACAAGAAGGGCACTTCTGGTGGAGCTTTCTTTCTTGGAAAGAAATTGGTTTCATGGATAAGCAAAAAACTGTCATGCATTTCTTTATCTACTGCAGAAGTTGAGTATGTTGCAGCAGCAACTAATTGCACTCAAGTTTTATGGATGAAGCAAATGTTGAAGGAAATGTTGAAGGATATCAGAGTAAATTGTAGTGAACCACTAGTTATCTACTGTGATAACTCTGCAGCTATTGACATGTCTAAGAATCCGATATTTCACTCTAAGATTAAGCATATTTCAATAAAGTATAACTTTCTGAAGGACAAGGTTGAAGCAAAGGAAGTCAAAATGGTTTATGTGAACACTAAAGAACAAATTGTCGTTGTCTAAGGAATCATTTGAATATTTAAGAGACAGGTTAGGGGTTTTTGCCCCTTCGACAGAGACTTGATTGATGAAGTTTTTCATCAGTCCGACATGTATTATCAGAGACATTATTCATTCCGGTACTGATGAGTGGTTCTACTACTCAAGGGGAGTAGTCAGCTTTGAGATTCAAAGGTTTATATCATTGCTTTGATATTTTTGTCAGGTTTCTGGCACTGATGTCAAAGGGGGAGTGACAGTAATGTGAAAAATCATTTCGAACCTTACATAGATATCATTCACAGGGGGAGAGCTATTGATTTTTGGTTGTCTTCCATAGGGGGAGACTTGTTTGGCATCTCTTGGTACTTAGATGTTTTTCACATCTAGTGTTGCCATCAATGCCAAAGGGGGAGATTGTTGGCATTATGGATGAATTGATTATGTGTTCCATTGATGTTTTGTCATTGATGTCAACACTAGCTGTTATGGATGGTTACCGACATACATGTTACTGGTAGAAGATCTAGTGTTACCGACAAAAGAGATTGTTTGTTGACACTTCTGGCATGTTTAGATCAGTGAAGTATATTGGATTTCATGAATTATATGCTCCATGAGCATGTTTTGGTCAGTTGGTATTGGCTTGGTAATTGGATATTTTCATACACTCTAGTAAACCCTTACCAACATTGGTTTAAGGCTTTACCGACAGAACTTTCATTGAGGAATTGTGACAGGATGCACAATTGGTGTTGGTGCAACTTCTTGATGAACTTCAGGATGCTGAAGATGTTCATTGATCATGCTTCAAATGCTTAAAGACTTTTCTTTGGCGTGGTGGACCTAGAATAGGTCTGATACCTATCTAGGTCATGGACCGGTATCATGCTAGCATGTACTCTACACATTACCTGGATGATTTGAGATGTTGTATGGATTTGTTATTATTGTTTTGGTCTTAAGCCGACATGGCATATCATTGTAAATGGAATTATGTAATGATATTATTGTAATATCTTTAGGTGGCCGACCTGATTGGTATAGGTCTTAGGGTTTGTATAAATTAGAGGTAGAAACTCTTTGTAAAGTATCATGGTTATTGGAAAGGTCATGGTCAAGGAATATAATGTGCGAATATTGTAATATCATTCAGGCAGAGGAGTTGGTTGATCATTGGTGGTCGAATTGGATTCAGAAGAGGATTTAGTCCTCCGACATTGAGCTTAACTGAGACTGTAATCAGGCATAGTAGATGCTATTTCCAGCAATTCACTCTATTGGATTGTTGTTCATTTATCTTGAGAAGGTTGTAGCCTCTTTGTAGTCAGTGAGACTCTTTTGTAATGAGTAGTACGCTCTAGGTAGTGTGCCTTCCTGCAAGTGCAGGCCCCTCTTGTAACACATACTTTCTGCAGAAGTATCATCTAACTGTGGGTAGGCTTCCCACCTTGGTTTTTCTCTTTCCGGGTTTTCCACGTACAAATCATGGTGTTATGTGGTATGGTTGTTTTGCATTGATTATCTGGTTAATTGTTAAGTTGCATTGTTTACCGATATCTGTTCCTATCGGCATTTGTCTATGCTTTACTAATATGAAGAATAGAAAGATATTATATAACTATGATATGATTATAAATAATTAAAATGTTGATGTTTTTAAATTTGCAACCTTACATTTTTAACAATTGTAAGTTAATTTATACATGGTTTAATTTATATGTTTGTATATACTTTTGACTAAGTATATATTAATAACGGGTATACATATGAAAACATGAATATACATACATAATGAAATTGTATGGTGGTGTATATAGTTGGAAAGAAGAACATCATTAATAATATGAATGAGAGAAAGATATAAATATGACATGATTATAAACAATGAAAATGTTTTTTTTTGTTAAAACTGTAACCCTGAATTTGTAACGACTATCAAACAAATTGTACAAGGTTTTATTTATATGTTTGGATATATTTTATAAACGATATGGTGTTCTTTGTAGTACAAAAGCATAACATGAATAATAATAATATGAATGAGAGAAAGATGTAACTCTAATATGATTATAACAATGAAAATGCTACTATTTTTGAATTTAGCACCTTACATTTGTAAGAGCTGAATAGAATATTTTATAGTGCTTTATTTATATGTATATATTTTTTACACCGAGTATCTATATATTCAAGAGTATTTTGAATTATTAAAGCATAAATTTAACTTGTAATTTTTGTAGCCCATTTCAAACTATGATGAAAAAACATTGAAATAGGGGTATACCAACCTGAATTTGTCTCGGTATTTGAGAAATTTGTAGAGGTTGCCTTCCTAAGCTCTAGATATTAAGAGAAAACAATTGTTTTTTCCCTCTTATAAAATCATTCATTCAAATGTGAAAAATGAATGCATTGTACAACAAAGATGTGGCTTAGAGTGCTCCACGCAGAAATCAGACTGCTATGACTTTGACTTGTTTTTACCCATGTCAAAGAAAGTATTGGCATATACTCAAGTGTCAGATGTGTCAGTAAGTATTTATGAAATTATGAATTGTTTAATATTTTTATGGCATCTTCTGAATTTCCGCTTGCATTGGACAATGTAAAGGTGTAACAATCATTCCTTTGAGCGTGGAATGCGTCTGGACTGTCACGTACAAAGTTAGTGGAGCTTGAGATAGAATTCTGATGGTGCCTTTAATGTATTTAATTATTGAAAACTGTGATGCTTACATAAAGTGAGTTGTTCTATTGTTGTAAAAATTCCAAAGACAAATTTGTATAATAGGATATTTTTTGGTTGGATTTTTTTGGTGTTTTTATAGTATTGTGGAAGCAAACTATGAGGATTGAACAGGTAAAACTTATGAGAAAATCTGTTTTGGTATGCAAATTCATATTCACATGTAAAACTTGTTATTCTTCACACAATGAAATAAAATTGAAAAAAAAAATAAAAATTATTTAATTATATTATTAATATATTTGTATTTTTTTAAATTATAATGATTCAAGAACGTAAAAAAATAAAGAAAAAAATCTTTGTTTCATAGAATGAAATAAAAACAAAGGAAAGTAAGATGCCAAAGGAAAAATATGACTCTTGTGAAGGATAAGGAATATTTTTCTAATGAAAATAAGTTGATTTTTTTTTTTTTTTTTGTTGTTTTTTATCATTCTTTTTTTATTTTATTATATATTTTATTTTTATTAATTGTGTTCAACCATCATCAATTAAGTTGAAACATTAAAAAACAAGTTTAAGCTATTAGGGGAGATGACTTAGTAGTTGTGCATTTAACTTCACGCTTCTCAAAATCTAATGTGGAACTTTCAAATTACTCTCAATTTTTTACATCAGCTTACTTGACAAGTCCCCTACTTATAACTAAGGTTTCAGGGCCACATCATCAAGTATGGTGCCACATTAGCATGCTTTTTGTCAAGGTGTCCAAAGTAGCGAAATTTTTTTTGTCAAGACTAATAGGTGAGCAAAAGAGGCATCTATACTTGTGCAGTTCATGTGGCATCACATGATAGATTGCTTTTTACAATTAATGATACATTTCATAGCAATACCATCTTTTAAGTCACAACTATTAGTGCAATGTATTGTAATTCTTAATATATAAACACACAAAAATTGATATTTTATGTTTCAAACAATAATTTTTATTTGTACTATTTTTGAAGCAAAAAAAAAATGAACAACCTTCACAACAACAATTCATACATACTCAACTACTGTTAGGATTTAAAGCGAATTAGAAGAGCAGAAAACTGAACAATGAATTCACAAACAGAGACAAAAGAGACACGCAATTTATCATGGTTTGGTAGATTGCCTACATCCACACTTAAAGCAAGGGAATCAATTTATTGATAACCAATTCTGGTTTGTACATACACAGCTACAAGTAACTTCAGAATACTCATCACAAATGATATTCAAACAGCTCTTAAAGATCTTTACAAATAGAAGATGAGGAACCAAAGGTTTTGAGAGCAAAATGGAAGGAGTCCATTGGAATTCACTTCCAACAATCTCCCACTTGAAGGCCAATGAACTGTTGCATTAAGTAGATTCCCCCACTTAGTCCTGCTATCAGATATTGGAAAGGCCAAGAGAAGCTCAGTGGAAATCGAACTTCTCCCACTTAACAACTTTAGTGAGTACATCAGTTGGGTTCTCCTCGGTGTGAATTTTATCTACATGAAACTTGCCTTCTTCGACCATGTGATAAACATAATGACTGCGAACATCAACATGTTTGGACCGAGGTTGAGATGTTTGATGCTTAGTCATAAAGATGGCACTGCTATTATCACAAAACAAGGCAAAATCTGATTGCTTCAAACCCAACTTGTTGAACAAGAGTTGCAACCATACCATCTCCTTGGCTCCCTCAAAAAGAGCTATGTATTCAGCCTCTACAGGCGATTGAGCAACTGTATGTTGTACTTTTGAAGCCCAACTAATCGCTGCCTCAACAAATGTGAAAGCATAACCTAAAGTAGACGTTTTTTTGTCTAAATCTCCAACAAAATTAGAATCAGTAAACCCTTGCAAGTGTGCCTTGCCCTTCCCAAACCATAAGCAAAGATATGGAGTACCCTTGAGATACCGCAAAATATACTTGATTGCCTCCCAATGTGGTTTGCCTGGATTAGCCATAAATCTACTCACCACTCCCACAACATGAGCAATACCTAGACGAGTAGACACCATAGCGTACATAAGACTTCCAACTCTAGATTTGTATGGAATTTTGTTCATAAACTCCTTATCTTCTTTTGTTTTTGGACACAATTTAGAAGACAACTAAAAATGAGAGGCTAAGGGGACGCATACAGACCTAGCATCCACCATACCAAATCTGTCCAATACTTTTTTAATGTAGTCTTGTTGAGATAGTTTAAGTTCTCTTTTTCCTATCTTGAAAAATGGTCATCCCAAGAATTTTCTTTGCTGCCCCTAAATCTTTCATGGCAAACTCATTAGCTAAGTGAGTTTTAAGCTCACAAACAATCTTCATGCTTGTGTCGGCCACTAGCATATCATCCACATAAAGGAGAAGTATGACGAATCCGCCATTGGGAAGCTTTTTAAAATTGATACAAGGATCAGACTCACAACGAGTAAACTTGTGATCAATCATAAACTTGTCAAATTTGAGATACCACTATCATGGGGCTTGCTTAAGCCGATACAAACTTCATTTCAATCTGCAATAGAGATGTTCCTGACCCTTTTTAATAAATCCTTCAGGCTGATGCATAAACAATTCCTCATTAAGGTCATCATGGAGAAATGTTGTCTTCATATCCAGCTGTTCAAGCTCAAGATCCCAAGGGTGAACTCACAATAATGGTTCCCACTTTTTTGCCACTTTTGACACTGAGATGTACATTTTTAAAATAATCTTCAACTTCTGAGAACTATAACTTTTAAACTATTAAAAATTTGAAGATGATGTAAATTAGTGATTTCTAGCATTTTGTTTGTAGATTCTATATACATTTTTTTCAAATTTTTTTGAAAGATTTTTTAAAAAATTTTCCATCTCCCTCGAAAAGTAGTTTTTTACAACAAACTACATTTTTTAAGAGTGATGTGCCTCCCGAAACGCATAACTTTTTTTCTATAAATGATAAAAACTCAATTCTTTCGAATTTTGGTTTGTAACATCAATATCCAGGGCTTGCATTTGGTTTTATAGTGATATGTTCAATATTTTTCATTTTATAAAGTTTTGAAGTCCGACTAGTCATAATTCAAACATAGGTTTACGTTTGAACACATAACTTGTTCTATATAAATCGAAATTCAATTTTTTTTTTTTGTTAGAAAGAAGACATCAATACCAAGGGCATAGATATTTTTCAGAATTTTTTTGAATTAGTTTCTTATTTTTCCCAATGCGTTGAACAGAGAAGTTCATGTTCGGTGAAAAACCAATTTTTAATAAAATTAAAAAATCAAGAACATAATAAATTCAAAATATAACAAAATTATATTCGTTGGAAAGATTGCTTCGAGTACTACCATCTAATATTTTTGGGTTATCAAGATTATTTCATTCGTGTATTGAACCAGAGCTCTGAAGTCATTAATTCTTCAGAACTCTGAAATTTTTTGGGAGAAACTTCTAATTTTGGGGTTTCGATCGAACACGTGTTCGATCGGATTGGGTTCGCTCAAACCAAAAGGGGTTCGAGCGAACCCCCATTCACTTGAACCGGCGAGCTAGATTTTGGCACGCACATTTTTGTAACTGCCATGTTCGAGCGAACCCAACAATTTTTAACTGTCGGCTTTCGTTCGAACTCGGGCCGACGCATTTTTTTTTTTTTTTTCATTTGTGGAATCGTATAAATGTCCATAATTTTTTTTCTCTTTTTATCACTCAAATGATTAAAATAATTCGCATTTTTGGATGAGAGAAGATATTTGAAAATTATTTTGAAGGCGAATAATTTGAAGGTTTTTTGTAAAAGCATGGGGAACAAGAAGAGAAGGCAAAATAAGACTTCAAGGAATTATTCTCCCGAAACGGAAGAAAGATATCAAGAACAAAGAAGACAAAGATATCATGATGCAAGTATGTATTTTTAATTTTATTTCTATTTAATTTAATATGTATTACGTATCAATTAATTAGAATTCAATATTTTTTATCTAATATTTTTAATAGGATTAAAAATAATTTTGTTTTAATTGGAAAACGTAATTAATTTGAGATAATACATGTGTATTTGCAAATTTCAATTTCCATCAACTTGCTTGTTGTGTAATTGCATTTTTCTCCTATATAATTGAGTTCATTTATAATAGATAAGACCTATTAAGTCATAAAATTAATAAGACCTATTATGTCATAATTTTTAGGTTCTAAATTATATATATTGAATATTTAATCTACATGTACAAGTAATTTCATGTGATAGGTCCTTTAATATCATATAATATATTTGTCTTAAGGGTAGTTAAGTATATTAATTTTGTGAAATGTTTTTTCAAATGTGGTCATATTGATTTTAATAATAAGGCCTATTAGGAATATTACATTGATTATAGTTCTTAAATGTGACATAAATTTATAACCTATTAAACATGTTGAATAATTTAGGTGAACTATTTATATTCAACTTCACGTACATGCAAAAACATTTCAGATTAGGAGGTCTATTATGCAATAATAGGTCTTAAATATACACACATGTGACAAATTATAGTCCACTTACATTATGGTCCATAACAAATTAATATGAGGTCACCTAAGTTATTGTATGCATGCATCAAAATATTTGTACTTTTAATTTTCAAAATTGGAATTTCTAATTTATCAAAATTTTATTTTATGTGTTAAATTAGTGCTCAAAATTAGAGATTGAACTTTAATCCTAACCTGAGAACAAATTGAACTTTAAACCTAAACAGGTAATTTAATTAGAGTTATAACAATAAGGTCCTAAAAGTATTTAAATTTAATAAACCAAATTGAATGGGCTAATTTTAACATGTAAAGCTTTAAGCCAAATTCACCCCTATTCTTAATCCTAATTGAATAATCTCTGATTAATTCAAGAACCTTACACAAACTCTTAAATTATGTGCAGAATGGGCAAATGAACCTGTTGAAGAACACAATATAGTTGATGAACATAGGGAGGAGATTGTCCAAGTTGAACCAATGGAGACCTTTGAAGGAGAGGGGTCAGGCTCCTTACCTCCTACCACTGATATGGATGAGCATATTGTGGATCTAGCTAAACAGGTGAAGAGAAATATTTCTTATAAAAATTTAGATCATTTACTTGAAATGGATGTGGATGAGTTGAAACGTCTCAGTGAAGAACCTAGACATACTAAAAGGAGGTCAATGAATAAAAGTGCAAAATAAATAATGTCGCATTTCAACAATCTTGATACTACACTAGAAAAAGCTCAATTGTTATCAATTGTACTTACTCATAAAGACTTAATAGATCCAATTAAATTGTTGGGTATAGATACAACAAATCAAAAGAGGAAATCTTCTCAGCTACAAAAATCTATTGTTGATAATGTTAAGAAAGGTTTGGTGAACATTGGTAAAAAATCTCGAAAACTAGATAAGACCATTTCAAGAAGAGTGATGTTGACATCTTTAGTAAATGAAAGATTGCCTCAAAAAAGACAAATCTCTTCATTGTCATCTGAGTTTGGTTTTAGTAGAAGGACAATATCTAAATATGTTAAAAGGAGAAAGATTTTGGATGATACTACCTCAGAAGGGAATTGGGCAATTATGTGTAGAGCTCCTCGTTCTGATAGAATTGAAGATGTTGTTAGGAACTTTGTGACAAGTTTTTGGAATGATAATACTCGCCCTTCATCAAATAGTAGAGATGTTATCAAGCAAAGGATTGGTCCTGATCGTTATGATCTCCATGTAAAACATTGGATAGACACAACAAAACATGAATTGTATGTATTGTTTACTAAAACAAACCCTCATATAAAGATTGGACAAACCATGTTTGAACGGTTAAGGCCATATTATGTGAAGTTAAACAAAGTTTTCGAAACTTGTTGTTGTCGTTATCACATCGAATTTGACTTGTACTATTAGGTGTTTCGAAAGATTAGAGAAGATAATGATGGTTATGAAAATGCTCCTCCTAAACGAACAAGTCAATTCATAGCATCCATCTTATGTGATAAATCAGATGATAATGCAACTGGTCAAATAAATTGCATAAGAGGAATTTGTGGAACATGCGGGGACTTGGCTAAATTGCCTTTGAGAGATGAAGATACTGACATGAGGAAGATGGTAAATTGCAAGAGTTATAAGTACAAAAAAATTGAAACAAAATTTGGAAAGGAATCTACAAGACTAGATTATGTAGAAGAGGAAATACCTATTGGAACATTTATGGAAAATTTTCGTAAGTTGATAAAACCATACATATGCCATGGTTTTTTTGCCAAGTGGCAAGTAGAACAATTTAAAAGATTAAGAGACACTTTCCCACTTGGAACTATTTTATCTGTAGTTGACTTCGCAGAGAATTACTCTTTTGTGCATCAAAAAGAGATTCAATCAGAGTATTATTTTTCAAAGCAAATCACTATTTTCGTGCATGTGTGTTATCGACATGCACATATGAATTTAGATGGTGTTGATAGTACATTTGAAAATCGTGTCATTAAGAAAGAGTACCACTTCTATATCAGTGATGATAAGGAGCATGACACACTTTTTGTACAACATTGCTTTAAGAAGTTTTTTGAATATTTGAAAGATAGAGGCATAACAATAGTTAAACATTTTGTTTGGTCTGATGGATGTGCGGCACAATTCAAATCTTCGAGGCCATTTTATGCACTATGTAGATATCATCGAAATGACAAAATACCACATGTTTGGAGTTTTTTTGAGAGTGGTCATGGAAAGGGTGAACATGATGGTGCAGGAGCTTGTATCAAACGTGCTATAAGAAAGCATCAAATAAAGTACACAGGAGAACGTATAGAAAATGCACATGATGTTGTTGAATGGTGTAAGAAACACTTTGAACAACCTAATTATCCTGGGGAATCATCATCAAGAACATATAAGCCCATTCCATATAGAGTGTTTTGGGAGATAACCAGTACGTGTTCTCTTTTAGTATTTTATTCTATTTTTTTTTAATTTAACAACTTGATCTACATGTATGTATTCTTGTACACATGTACATTTTACAGATGTGGATAGAAAATCAATGCATGGATGCAAGAGTGTGGAGAGGACAAGATCTTTGCATTGTGTCATGAGTACAGATAATCGCCCATGGACATTATACACTAGAGATTATTCATGTTTTTGTTTTGAATGCATTTTCGAAAACTATGTTGATTGCAAGAACCAAGAGCTTGGATATGTTAGTGAATGGAAAATGGTGCCACTAGATGTTTCTGACACATACGAGGATTCAAATGAGGATGAAAACTTTGAAGACATTCCTTTGATTTCTGGTGATTACGATCATATTTCAGGATTGATTAAAAAAGGTATGTATGTACATGACGTACACATGTAAACATTTCCTTAAAAATGACATATAACTTAGAATTTATTTAACTTGTGTCAAATTGCAGGAGATATTTTTGCAGTCATAGCAGAAGATGGAAATATAGAAGGTGTTAGTTATTATTTATTGCGTTGCACAAAAGAGAGAAAGAAGTTATCAAAATCTGAGATGAGTGATGGAATGTCATTTCCCACAGGTTTGAGTTCTGATTTGAATATGTACATACATACAAATCACTTGTGTGAAATTTTTTAATTTCTCACGTTTCTTATATACATGTACATGCAGGATCAGTTGTAGTGCAAGGGACATATTTCAAACAAGTTAAAATTGTTCAACATGGGATTTATTTCACTGAATACCAAATTGATAACAAGGTATATCAATATAGTCACTTGGTCATTGCTGTTGGCCTAATTCTTCAAACAGTTCCACGTCGAGGGCGGACTCAAAAGTGGAGACTAGATAGTGAAGATCATGACAAAATATTAAGTGTTATTGAAGAGCGTTGTGAACCACTTGATGTGGTATGAACTATATATACATTTAGTAATCCACATGAATTGAATTTTAATGTACAAGTTCAAGATAAATTCTAGATCTCAAGTAACTTGTTTTGAAACTATTTAGGATAAATATTTTTTAAGTTTATTTATACATTATATCAAATTAGGATGTATTTAAATGTGCACGTTTAATTGTATGTAATTGTATTTGTATTTAATTAAAAAATGCATATTTAAATTAGAATGTAATATGTACATTTGTAAAATTGATATATTTAATAAGGAATTAGGACATGTACATGTTGTGAACTATTTAACTACAATATACATACCTAGAAGCTCACATACCTACAAATATACATACCTATGTAATATACATGTACTGGATGTGAACTATTCAATACATGACCTATTAAGTTTAGTTTGTTCATTTCATACATACTCTTTTGTTTGAAAATCAAACATGTATAATTGAATACATAATCTTTTGTTTGAAAATCAAACATGTATTTAAATCTAATCTAATCAAACATGTATAAATCTAATATAATCAAACATGTATAATAGATGATCAAACACAAACCAGGTATACAGAATAATCTAGAGTCTAAACAAGTCGTTGTACATGCATGAAATATACAATCTAATCAAACATGTATTTAAATCTAATCTAATCAAACATGTATAAATCTAATATAATCAAACATGTATAATAGATGATCAAACACAAACCAGGTATAAAGTATAATCTAGAGTCTAAACAAGTCGTTGTACATGCATGAAATATACAATCTAATCAATCATGTATTTAAATCTAATTTAATCAAACATCATGTACATAAATCTAGAATATAATCAAACATGTATAAATATAATATAATCAAACATGTATAAAACTTATAACATGTATAATCTATAGTCTAAACTCCATGTATAAAGTACAATCTAGAGTCAAACACAAACCATGTATAAAGTATAATCTAGAGTCTAAACTCCATGTATAAAGTATAAAGTATAATCCAGAGTCAAACATAAACCAGGTATAAAGTATAATCTAGAGTCTAAACTCCATGTATGTGCATGAATATATATAATATGAAAGTATATAAAAAGATAAATGTAAATGAGCTATAAAGTCTGGAGCAAATCAACAGGGATCATCATGTCGGCTACGAACTGAGCGACCATCTGGGGGGGAGTCCTGCAAAAGTAGAATTTATTTAAATATTAAATATAATATATATCTCTCTCTAGACGTGCATGTACATCAAATATATATATACCAAAAACCATAACTAACCTGTACACTAATAGCATCTAAAGAATCTCTCCTACGCACATGCTTAGAGCTCAAGGAAGGAGTGACATGAGCTAACTGTCAATTTAAGGATTAGTCCACAATCAATTTAAATGATCTACAAATTAAAACTTAGAACTCTAGATTATTTAAATTAAACATGAGATCTATATATATAGATTTATCAGGTACAAATTTGCAATGTATGTATACATATCTTCTAAAATTTTAAACGCACATGTACATGTACATACCTATGTATCACCTGGAGTAGGCTGTATAGTCTGATCCTGTCCTGTGATCATATCAACAACATCACTCGTGCCAACATATCTCTCTCTAGTTGTATGTATCACTGAGGATCCTGATCAGGAGCCTGCAAAGGTGGATCCTGATCAGGAGCCTGCGAAGGTATATCCTGGGATGCCATCTATCTAGGTACATGTCATAAAGTTAAAATAAATACGTAAGCAGAGAGAGATCATTTTCATTAGAGAGAGAGAGAGAGATCATTTTCATGAGAGAGAGAGAGAGAGAGAGATTATATTCATATAAATCTTCATGACAGAGAGAGAGAGAGAGATCATTTTCATTTTCAAAAAATACATGTAAAAATTTCAAATATTTCAGTGAGAGAGAGAGAGAGAGAACATATATTTCAGAGAGATAGAGAGATCTAATGTACATGTACATATTTAAATCTTTGACATACATAAAAAATTCAAGAATAGAGAGATCTAACACGTCATATGTATGTTAGGACACTATATTATCCTACGGGGAATGTCATATGTACAGTAGGATGTTATAAGGGGTCATATGTGGGTCTAACCACATATGACCCCTTAGGACACTATATGATCCTAAGGGGAATGTCATATGTATAGTAGGATGTTATAAGGGGTCATATGTGGGTCTAACCACATATGACCCCTTAGGACACTATATGATCCTAATGGGAATGTCATATGTACAGTAGGATGTTATAAGGGGTCACGCATGTGTTAATGCATGTTGACCCCTTAGGACCACATACGACCCCTTAAGATAGTATGTGATGGACTAAGAGGTATATCGTTCACACTAGGATTCTATAAGGGGTCACGCATGTGTTAATGCATGCGTGAGCCCTTAGGACCACATATTCAACCCCTTAGGACACATAGGAAATTTCATATGTACAGTAGGATGTTATTAGGGGTCATATGTGACCTACTAAGGGGTCACGTATGTGTCAATGCATGCGTGGCCCCTTAGGACCACATATGACCCCTTAAGACGCTATGTGATGAACTAAGGGGTATGTCGTTCACACTAGAATTTTATAAGCGGTCATATGTGGTTATAGGATTTTATAAGGGGTCATATGTGGGTCTAACCACATATGACCCGTTAGGACACTATATGATCCTAAGGGGAATGTCATATGTACAGTAGGATGTTATAAGGGGTCACGCATGTGTTAATGCATGTTGACCCCTTAGGACCACATACGACCCCTTAAGATAGTATGTGATGGACTAAGGGGTATGTCATTCACACTAGGATTCTATAAGGGGTCACGCATGTGTTAATGCATGTGTGAGCCCTTAGGACCACATATTCAACCCGTTAGGACACATAGGAAATGTCATATGTACAATAGGATGTTATTAGGGGTCATATGTGACCTACTAAGGGGTCACGTATGTGTCAATGCATGTGTGGCCCCTTAGGACCACATATGACCCCTTAAGACGCTATGTGATGAACTAAGGGGTATGTCGTTCACACTAGGATTTTATAAGGGGTCATATGTGGTTATAGGATTTTATAAGGGGTCATATGTGGGTCTAACCACATATGACCCCTTAGGACACTATATGATCCTAAGGGGAATGTCATATGTACAGTAGGATGTTATAAGGGGTCACGCATGTGTTAATGCATGTTGACCCCTTAGGACCACATACGACCCCTTAAGATAGTATGTGATGGACTAAGGGGTATGTCATTCACACTAGGATTCTATAAGGGGTCACGCATGTGTTAATACATGCGTGAGCCCTTAGGACCACATATTCAACCCCTTAGGACACATAGGAAATGTCATATGTATAGTAGGATGTTATTAGGGGTCATATGTGACCTACTAAGGGGTCACGCATGTGTCAATGCATGCATGGCCCCTTAGGACCACATATGACCCCTTAAGATGCTATGTGATGAACTAAGGGGTATGTCATTCACACTAGGATTTTATAACGGGTCATATGTGGTTATAGGATTTTATAAGGGGTCATATGTGGGTCTAACCACATATGACCCCTTAGGACACTATATGATCCTAAGGGGAATGTCATATGTACAGTAGGATGTTATAAGGGGTCACGCATGTGTCAATGCATGTTGACCCCTTAGGACCACATACGACCCCTTAAGATAGTATGTGATGGACTAAGGGGTATGTCGTTCACACTAGGATTCTATAAGGGGTCACGCATGTGTTAATGCATGCGTGAGCCCTTAGGACCACATATTCAACCCCTTAGGACACATAGGAAATGTCATATGTACAATAGGATGTTATTAGGGGTCATATGTGACCTACTAAGGGGTCATGTATGTGTCAATGCATGCATGGCCCCTAGGACCACATACGACCCTTAAGACGCTATGTGATGAACTAAAGGGTATGTCGTTCACACTAGGATTTTATAAGGGGTCATATGTGGTTATAGGATTTTATAAGGGGCCATATGTGGGTCTAACCACATATGACCCCTTAGGACACTATATGATCCTAAGGGGAATGTCATATGTACAGTAGGATGTTATAAGGGGTCATATGTGACTTACTAAGGGGTCACACATGTGTTAATGCATGCGTGACCCCTTAGGACAACATACGACCCCTTAAGACACTATGTGATGGACTAAGGCGTATGTCGTTCACACTAGGATTTTATAAGGGGTCATATGCAGTTCTAAGGGGTCATGCATATGTTATAACAAATGCATGACCCCTCAGAACCACATATGACCCCTTATGACACTATGTGATCCTAAGGGGAATGTCATATGTATAGTAGGATGTTATAAGGGGTCCTATGTGACCTACTAAGGGGTCACGCATGTGTTAATGCATGCGTGACCCCTTAGGACCACATACGACCCCTTAAGACGCTATGTGATGGGTTTTGGGATATGTCATTCACACTAGGATTGATTTTATAAAGGGTCATATGCGATTCTAATGGGTCACGCATGTGTTAAGACACTATTTGATGGACTAAGGGGTATGTCATTCACCCTACAATTTTATAAGGGGTCATATGCGATTCTAAGGGGTCCCGCATGTGTTATAACATGTGTGACCCCTTTAGAATTACATATGACCCCTTAGGACACTAGATGTGATCCTAAAGGGAATGTCATACATGTACACTATTATATTATATGTGATCCTCTATGACCTCCTAAGGGAACGTATAGTGTCATATGTGGTCTTAAGGGGTCATGTTGTGCGTGTAATAGGATGTGAAAATGGGTCACATTGTAGAGGAAATTTATTTTGTCTAATTTGTTTAAATTTGGTATCTAAATTTTCTAATGTTTATTTAAATTAATTTTTTTAACGTTTTTCTTTTTTTGCTAATGTTTTTCTAAGTTCTGATTTACTACAGGGTAGTTTTCTATGTTTTTCATAACAATTTTTTAAAATGTTGAAAAAAATATACATCTATACAATTATGTAATTTTAAAAACAAATTTACACATTTCAATCAAAACATTAAATTATCAAACATTTTTCTAAAATAATGAAAAACAATAAATTATCAAACATTTTTCTAAAATGTTGAAAACCAATAACTATATATAATTATTTAATTAAAAAATTAAATTAACAAATAAATTATTTACAAATTTAATAAAAAAAGACATTATTAAACCAAACAAAGGGTTATTTTGTGCACCTGATATAACAAAGGTCGAAAACTAAAATAGGAAAGATGCTAACTGCTGCAGACAAGGCTCGATGACGTGATGCTGACGACTGGTTCGATCCAACCCCCACCAAACAGAAAAAGTCAAATTTAATAATGACCTTTTAACTGTCATTTTCGATATTTATAAATTTTTAAAAAAAACCCTAACTGCAAAGGGTTCAAGCGAATGGGGGGGTTCGAGCGAACCCATTAAATATTGATATTTTAATGGGTTCGCTCGAACCCAAAACCCGCCCGCTGTTCGATCGAACCCAACTGAACAGTTTGGTTCGCTCGGACTCCCAGGGGTAGTCTGAGTGAACATTTGTGTTTCGCTCGAACATTGTCAAATCCGAAATTCCCACTTTCGCCAAATTCTTTCATTGGCAAAAGTGGGAACCAGCTTTGTGAATTCACCCCCAAGCTACAACCAATCCCAATACTGCTCAGATGGTAGTCATTTTGACTACTGGCGAGAAATTTTCTTTAAAATCAAGGTCTTGCTGCTAAGCGTATCCCTTGACAACTAGTCTTGCTCGAAATATTTTCCGACCACCAGCTTCATCTTCCAATTTATACACCCACTTATTTCGTAATTCCTTTCTGTCAGGCGGAAGAGGCACCAAATCCCATGTTTGATTTCGCAATAGTGCGTCCGTTTCTTTGCACATTGTAGCTTTCCAGTTATCACAATCTGCGATTTTACAAGCTTCTTTGTATGTTGCAGGCTCTGTTTGATTAGAGATTAACAAAGTGGGCTCAGCTTCTTCACAAAATAATAATTCATAGTCAGAGAACTTAACTGCAGGGCGTTCAACCTCATAATTTTGCATAAGGCTGGGAGGATGAAGTCCACACGAGACATGTGGATTATTATCTACGCTGCAAGGAAGTAGGCCATGGGAGTATGCAGCCGCAAAAGCATCCTCCACGGTCTGCACGAGAAGATGCACCTGCAGTGTGCCCACAGAGAAAGACTTTGGGGGCAACCACGTGGTTTGCCCAACAAGTGGTGGTGATTGTGCTGCATGGCGTGAAGACTACGCTGCGTGCTATGGTGCTTGTGATCCAGGCCACTGTGAAGATTGCCCACTGTGCCGGTGAGTATGTGAGCTAGTGTGCTCAGCGTGTGGATGTTCGTCCACCCATGTAGGTAGTGTTATAGGTGGTGTGAGGACATCTTCTGCAACATGAGTGCTAACCTATGGTGATTCTGAGGGAAGATGTGCTCTGTTCTACAAACCCCTAGGTTTACATTATATGATTTCATTTCGACCACAGTGTGGTGTTGCATAATTAAATGGAGAGCAGCCATTGTAAGCACTCTCTTCATCATTCTCAGTCTGGTCAGAGTACTGAGAATTAAATTCAATCGTGGTGGAGGACATAGGGACTCCCACTTGATGAGAGATATGAGGCAGAGCACCTATAGAATAATATTGAAATAGAGACAGAGGAACATACTGTTTATCTGATTTTTTTGAACCTTGCAACGCAGGGAAAGAAGTCTCATGAAAAATTACATCCCTGTTGCGAATAATTTTTCTGTGAACCAGATCCCACAACCTGAAACCAAATTGCTCTTTGCCATACCCAATGAAAATACACTTCTGCGACTTGGGATCCAGTTTGGTTCGTTTCTCCTTGGATATATGCGATAAGGCTTCACCTCCAAACACGTGAAGATGTGAGTATGAAATCCTCTTCCCTTGCCATTCCTCTTCCGGAATACCAAAGTCTAATTTAGATGAGGGACTTCGATTGATCAGGTATACTATTGTGTTGCAAGCTTCTGCCCAAAATTCCTTGCCTAGACCTGCATTTGATAACATACATCGTGCCTTTTCATGGATTATCCTGTTCATCCTCTCGGCTGCACCATTTTCTTAAGGAGTGAAAGGAACAACATTAATTCTTCTAATCCCATTATCAGCACAAAAATCATCAAATTCATGTGAACAAAATTCTCCACCATTATCTATTTGTAGACACTTAATCTTATGCCCAATTTGATTTTCAACTAAAGCTTTAAAAATTTTAAATTTTGAAAAAAATTCAGATTTCTTAGAGAGCATATAAATCCATACTTTCCTTGTACAATCATCAAGAAAGGTGACAAAATAGTTAGCTCCTCCAATGGAAGTTACCTCGGTAGGCCCAAAAACATCAGAGTATACAAGCTCCAGCGATGTTGTCTTTGTATCATGCCTACCTTTCAAAAAACTGACTCGCTTTTATTTGCCATAAAGACAATGTTCACAAAAGGCTAAGTCGACAAGTTTGAGACCCGGAAGCTGATTTTTTGTGTGCATAACATGGAGCCCTTTCTTGCTAATATGCCCAAACCTTTGATGCCAAAGATCTGCTTTGTTGTTCTCAATCACCATTGCAGCTCCCACTTCACCAAGAGTCTTAAATATATATAGATTACCCAATTTATTGCCATTTGCAATCAGCATGGTACCATGAGTTACCTTCTAAGTATCTGGAAGAAAATTCACATTAAGACCTTGATCAAAGAGTTGTCCAACGAATATCAAATTCTGCTTCAATTGTGGGACATGCCTAACATCTTTGAGCAACCATGTTTTACCACCTTCTAATGGTAGCAACACATCACCCTTGCCTACAATTTCACAAGCTTTGTTAACTCCTAAGAAAACATTTCCAAAATGACCTTCTTTGTAGTTAATGAACGCTTCAAGACATGAGGTAGCATGATGGGAGGCACTAGAATCAAGCACCCATGAATCCAGAGTAGTGTCGGTTGTTGAAAGGATTAGTACACTATCATCTTTATCATAGACTGTATTTGCTTCGTTGTCCTACACCTTCTCTTGTGCCCTTTTGTAGTTTCTACAATCCTTCTTTACATGACCAGATTTGCCACAAAGCCAACAATCACCATTTCTGTTTCTAGACTTCGATCTCCTTGTTGATTTTGAATGTCTATGATAATTATTTATGCCTCTATTATGGCTCCTATGTCTATTTTCGTTGCTTACCACCATTAAAGCTTCACCGAATGAAGGTTCTTCATTCTTTCTTCTCAAATCCTCGCTAGGAAGAGTAGCTGCTACATCATTAAAAACTAACTTTTTTTTATTGGATATTGATGTGTTAACTGTTGTTACAACGCCATCCTAGCTGCTTGGTAAAGAACATAATAAAAGGACAGCCTTGCTCTCATCATCTTGTATCGTCCCCATTGAAGTTGCTCGACTAATCAATGTATTAAATTCATTGATGTGATTTGCCATTGCGGAACCTTCCTTCATCTTAAGCTTGTACAACTGCTTCATGATAAACACTTTATTGGCAGCCGACACCATTTCATACATGGCTGTGAGTTTATCCCATACATCTTTCATTGTTGCTTCACCCGTGACATTGAAGAGAACATTGTTGGATAGGGAGAGAAAAATTGTCGCTCTTGCCTTCTTATCTAATTTTTCTTATTCTTCATCAGCCATCGTAGTTGGCTTCTTTGCTTTCCCTTCAAGCACAAGTGAAAGGGCTTGCTTTATCAGCAAAGACTCCATTTGCACCTTCCATAACCCGAAGTTTTGATCGGAGAACTTCTCTATCTTCGCTTCTTCCATGATTCCAGAATTTCAACCACCGAAATCTTAACAACAATCTAACTTCGCTCTGATACCAATTGTTAGGATTTAAAGTGAATTAGAAGAGCAGAAAACTGAACAATGAATTCACAGACAAAGACAAAAGAGACACACAATTTATCGTACTTCGGCAGATTGCCTATGTCCACACTTAAAGCAGGAGAATCAATTTATTGATAACCAATTTTGTTTTGTACATACACAACTGCAAACAGCTTCAGAATACTCATCACAAATGATATTCAAACAACTCTTAAAGAACTTTACAAATAGAAGATGAAGAGCTAAAGATTTTGGCGGCAAAGTGGAAGGAATCCATTGGACTTCACTTCTACTCTTCCCCTATGAATAGATGTTATTCTTTGTATTCTTACTTGGATTAAAAGAAAATTGTACTTCACGAGTTGAATCACAATCCTTGTCGCTGAAGGAAGGACAGCCAAGTTAAGGGTTGCAACTAAGAAGAGAAGATACAGAGTTTTGGGAAAGTAGGATGTCAGCTAAATCGATATTGAGCAGTTTGTTGCTGGCGCTGCAACTCTGCCTTGGGTTTTGGGAGATCGGAAAGCTGACCCCTGTTGGGGCGCTCATACAATGCGGAATTGGCTGGTTGCTAAGTCTGTGCCGCTTACCTTTGGGCCTCTCTGCAGACTATGCTCGGCTGAAACGTTTTGAAGGTCGTGTGTACAAGACTGTGCGTTGCCATGTGACCATCCCACCAGATCAGCCGACGGTGCAAAGGCAAGGACGGTTGGACGAGACTCAGAAAAACTCATCGTATTTGGGTGAGGAGTTTCATCTAAAGAAAGAAGGAGAAAATAAGCTGTATCTCAATGGGAAAATGTGTTACTACATCACTGATACAATCTGGTATGCCTTGCTGGACTTCGCAGAAGCCGCCCCCGTTACTGTGTTTCTGAAAGGGTATAAAGAATTCTGGCAACAGGTAGCCACAGGCGGTGTGATGACCTTATCAGATGTGCTTGATTGTTTAAGACTGGAAAACCATACCGTCAAAATTCTAGACAACGATCTGCTTTTGCCTGTAAATTTGTCAATTTCCGAGGAGAAAATTCTAAAGGCTATAAACCTGGTAGGACTGTTTCTGCAAACGAGGCAAGTATATTGGCTGCTTCCTATACTCTTGAGCTTTACGGCAGCACTGTTGGAGTTCAGCATAGCAGTGAGAGCATGGGTGTATGGCAAGATCAATCTATACTTCTGCTGGGTCATGCATTTCATATGTGACCGACTGCCTCGTTCAATGAGGAGGGAGGTGTACTCCCTGGGAAACTGGGTGGAAAATTTGAAGCCCTCCAATGATCTAAAGCTCAGAATTGTAAGAGGCGAGACGATCGCAGTCATTGGTGGAGGAGCAAAAGTGCAGAAAGACGATGCTGCTTTGTTCGAGGAAGGGGATTTTGAATGGTCGCGCTTGGAAGGAGAAATGCCCATTACCATTCCTTGTGGCAAAATTGATCCTGACTATAGTCCAATTGACATCGAATGCTGGTTTGACCCAGTGAAGGGGAAATGCCACTTGCGTGCAACCACGGTGGCTCTAGCTGATGTGGATTGTAACACGGACGAATTTGCCAGGCTTTACAAGTTTCTGTTTTGCGTGGCGAAGAATCGTTCGGGTTCACTGAAATCTTGCGACTCCCATAGAAAGGAGGATGGTCGTGGGTCCAGAGGCTTTCTGGCTTGCGTGGCGAAGATTTGTTCGGGTTCATTGAAATGTTGTGCTTCCAAGGATAAGGTGCATTTTCGTGGGTTTAGAGACTCTGTTGCCTGTTATTCCAAAAATGGGTTTCCACCTGTATATGAACTCAAATTGGACAACGTAATCGTTGAGTGAAGTCGTGTGAAACCAGGTAAATCCCTTCAGAGTAGTTAATATAAATTGTTAATGTCTCTTTCAATTTTTTTACCCCTTAAAATAGAATATTCTCTGGAATTTTAAGACAATCAATACTGTATCTACAGTAGTAGTTTCTCAAAATTATTTTTATTTAATTTTCTTTTGAGAAGGATAGGACAATATTCAAAAAATAAAGTAGTATAGAGGTACATCTACAAAATCAAACTGGATCAAGTCTAATACGTCTACAAATTTTCAAAAGTGTTAAGCCTAAATAAAGTCTAAGCAATTAATGTAAAATTAGGAGGATTTTTATTATTTGGATTGACCCAAACATCTCTAGCAATAAGATCATCAATTGGCATGATACCACTCTCTTCTTCTTTAGAAGTATTATTCATAGATTGTTGAGTGCAAAGTGGAGAAACAACAAACTCTAGGAAAGGAAGTTTGCCTGACCCACAAACAAAGGTAGAAGGCATCTAGTCCCACCCACTACAAGGAGTAGTGTTCTTGGGAGTTAAGAGGCTAAGAGTAGTAGTGACCACTAGAACTAGTTCCAATATGAATCTAAATGCATCCATACCTAACAAATTAGCTATACCCACACCTACACCCTCACTAAGGAGAGGGGGAATCTAATGATACTCTAGCAATACTACAAGAGGTGTTCCCCTACACTATATTCAAAAAAAGGAAGGTGGTAGAGAGGCACACCCACAAAATCAAACTTGACCAAGATTAACACAAACATATTTACAAAAGGGTTAAGCTCAAACAAAGTCTAAGTAATTGATGTGAAATTAGGGGGATCTTTATTTTTTGGGTTGCCCCAAACATTTCTAGGGATAACATCATTAATCGTCTCCCAACCAGTGAGACTACCTTCTTCTTCAAAAGTATTATTCGTAGATTGTTGTGTGTGAAGTGGACAAATAGCCAACTCTAGGAAAGGAAGCTTGCTTGAGTCAAGCCGACTAAGAGCACCTCTCTACTCACAAGCAAAGGTAAAGAGCATCCAATCCCACCCACCACGAGGAGTAGTGTTCTTGGGAGTGAAAGGCTAAGAGTAATGGTGACAACTAGAACTAGATCCACTATCAACCTAATTGCACCCATACCTCACAAACTAGCTATAGCCACACCTTCACCCTTACTAACGAAATGGAATATCAAGTGGTACTCTAGAAATACTGCAAGGGGTTTTCCCCTACACTATATGCAAAACCTAGTTCAACAAGAACAGGTTCTTAGATTGTATGTATGCTGCTTCTGGATTTGATTGCGTGAGTGTTTTTTTCATCAATGTTTCCCAACACTCCATAATCCATTATTAAGATGATAGTTTGATTTTTTAATTTTTCTTATTTATTTCAACATTTTGCTTGGGTTGTTTTTGTATAATACTTTTGTGCATCCTTTCTCATTCTTCCATTTATTGATTTTTACATCAATTAATTTATAGATACTTCGCCATTGTTTTTTCTTTTCTATTTTATTCCTTATGTAATTTGTATTTTTTTATTTGGATTTTATTGTTTAACTTACATATTTATATACTTATGTTTTTGGTAACAATTTTTCTATTTAGATTGTTACCATATATATGGTAACTCCTTTTCAATTTACTTAGTTTATTCTCTTCTTTTGCTTATTTTTTGTTCCCTCTTTTTAACTTTGTTGTTCAATATATGTTTTATTTGTTTTTTATTTAGTTTTGCATAGCATAACTATGTCTTATCATTATGATATTTTTAACTTAAAATATTGATATAATTGCTTCTTTTTTAACATTTTGAATTTTCCTTATCTTGTTTATAATTTCATTAACATTTTTACCTTCAAATATTTGGCCCCTCTTTTAGATTAATGCATTTTTTATATTAATGTATTATCTAGTTATTTCTTTGTTATCTTACTTTCCTTTTGTTGGCATTTTTTGAAGAATTTTTTTTTGTATTTTCCTTTATTCTTTGTTTACATCCTTTGCTTTATATTTTGGTGTTTCATCTCTTTGTTTATTATTATTCTTAATTTTTTTTCTTCCCACCTGTCACTTGTCCTAACCTGGTACTCCTTCCACCTTTCTCACTCTTTTTAATATGTTTAGGTCTACAACAATAGCCATTTTGTTCTCCTTTTTCTCTCTATCATCCTCATGATGAATTATGGAGTGTGATCTGAAATTTTGATGCAAAAAATACTCAAACAATCAAATTCAAAAGAATTAGATTCTTCATAAATGGTTGATAGATTCTTGGAAGCTCTTCATTTTGGGTAACATTGAGCTTTTCCCTTGTGCTAAGCGTTTTTTTATTGCTTCATATATTTCTGCTATTGACTATGATTTGGTTTTAAGCAAATTGTGGGTTTAGGGTACTCTCAGCCAAACCATGGACAACTTCTTTTAACCCTCTTATTGGACCGTTCGGTGTGCATTCAATGTGGGTTGGTCTTCCCAATATTCTCCTTTATTTTTGGGAATATTCTTGTTTTGAAGACATTAGCAATTCTATCGACCAATTCCTAAAGGTAGGCAATACCACTTTCTTAATGGGTCTTTCTACTTTTGCATATTTTGATCGATATTGGCATCTCCGTGCCTTTTCTTGGGGATGTGGTTCTCATGGTTGGGGAAAGGCCATGGACCCAGTCATTGGATTATGAGGGCCTCTCATTTTGATGTCGTCGTTGCTTCTATACTAGTCACTTGGCGACAGATTGTTCTCTCTTGAGGTGTAAAGGTGTTGCCGCTTGGTGGAAGGATGCTAATGGTGATCACCTGACTATCCTAGCTTCCGATTCTTCCTTTGATGACTCTTCACATGCTGTTGATGATTCCCCCAGGATGATGGTTTGCATCCTATTACTGGTGTGGCCTCCTCAAGCCTTATGGATCCTCCTCTACCTCTTGTTACTGGTGTGGCCCCCCCTGGACCCATGGAACCTTCTTCATTTGTTACTCTTGTTCTATTCCAGCTTCTATCGATAGAAGTAGGGAAAATTTAACCTCTAAGTCTGACACCGATTGGATTGACCATGTAGATATAGAGGCTGAGACTGTAGCCATGGCAGAGGAGGAGCAGAGAGCACAAGCATAGACAGGAGATTCAGAGGTAGATAGTGACATGGATGTTCCTAATGTTGGTGAGCATGGCATGGTGTCACAGGGAGTGGCTATGGCTGTCGAATCATACAGGACCTACCTTAGATGCCTTTGCATTGGGATGGGGCCGGAGGGTGCTGTCGTGCAGGCTCCTTTGAGCCATAGGCTTGTAGTTGTATTTACCTTTGGTATTTGTATGAAACATTTGATGATGATCATATGATGACATGGATTTTTTATTCCATGAGTTTTGTAATATTGTATACATTTGACAATATTTATATATCTATGTTTGTTATTTCCTTCAGCTACAATTTGCGTTTATGCTTATGTGATTGATGTATACTTGTGTATGTAATCAAATGAGATGAGTTTGATGATGTTATTGTGTCTTTAAGGTGTATTCAATAAAGGGTGCCTGAAACAAGTTTTAAATCTTTGAAAATCTCTAAATTTCTTGAGTTTTTCACTTTCCCAAGTCTAGCCGAGTTTGACGCTGAGTCCTGAGTCCGAATCCCGTTTCTTTGGTCTCAACCATATAATTTGTAGTTTTTGGAAGCATCTCAGCCTCCATGATAAAATCCTTGGCCTATTCAATGTGAGTTTTGAGAAGTTAGCTGGGACATCATCAATATTTTCCACCTTATGTTGTAGAACCACTAGGTCTATCACATCTTGAATTAAATCGATCTCCTCAAACTTGAATTCATGCAACTTAGTAATCACTTTTTTCATCTCTTCCTTGTATTTAGTAATCAAGTTATCCTCCCACTTAGTTAATTTGATACATTAACTAAGATATAGAGTAGACTAATTATCCATTGTACTCTCCTTAATGAGGGTTTGATCATCTAGTTTCTCTATTGCTATGAATCTAGGGAGTTTGATCTCGTTTTGCTCCTACCTATTATCACATGTGGCAATTTTTTTTTAATCTTCCCTTGTAGAATCATGGTAGTGTCCTAGGAGTCTATGAAAAGCTTAATCTCTTCCTCTCCTTGCTATACTAACCTATTAATCTAGTCTTCCATGGCACTGGATATGATGTTCATTGTATCTACGGAAAGGGCCTTTGCATTGGAGAATTATGTTCCATCTTCTTGTCTTACTGGGCCTACAAATTTCTTATATTAAGTTACGATTCTCTAATTTTCTTCTCGAGTTCTACTTTTTCTTCTTATCCTTCTGTATTTCACTAGTTGTAATAATAATTATAGATTGGAGTGTTAAGGATCTCCTACTTCCTTGTAGGATACCATAGATTTATTGTGGACACTTATATTCTACTAGGATAATGTCTTCATGATTTTTATCTGCAACAAGAGTGGGAATTTATACAACTTTGAACCGAGCTACATCCCTTATAATAGAGGAAATTACTTTGGCTTTTCTCAGAGTGTTAATCTAGTCAAAGATTATCTCAAAATCTATCAGAACCACACTCACTTAAGATTTCTTTCTTTATACTTATAGTTCAAATCAAGTGGATGCGATTGTTTTCTTTTTTAGCCTTATCTCTTACCTTTTCGCTTTATTTCCTATTTCTGTGATTACAATGCACTTCCATGTTGCTCTATTTCTAATTAGACTAGGTTTCTTCTTATTGTCTCATATCAACTTCCTGAGTTAGAGTTCAAATATTAACTCCCAAGGAATTTCCTCTATTCTTTCTGGTAGTATAATTATCTACATATTTATTGATTTGGGCCTCTTTGGTTTTAATAACCTCTTTGATTTTCTTGTTTATTTTATCTTTTCAATCATTTGATCTACTTACTTATTCAATTTCTTAGTAATAGATGAGTGAAAAAATAGAGTCATTAGTAATCTCTTTCATCCATGTTTGAAAAAAGATATTCTTACCTTCCTTATCCTTTTGGGGGACTTTAGGATGAATATCTTCTAAATAAATGATATCATCTTTTCTAGTTACCTATCGTTGAGCCTCCTTCCATTCATTCGATTTTTGGGCTATGTAAAAAAAAAATGTGTCGTTTATTAACACTAGGTAATTTGGTGGCAAAATAGGGTTTACTAATTTAGTTACAATAGGAGTGACCTAGACCAAAGGAGTTAAGGATGGTGGCACAAAAAACATAGTTACCTTTGAGGTTTTTAGCATATTGTTGACCTTTACTTGTGAGTTGCCTTTAGCTATGGAGACTATTTCTCCAATCTTTCTCTTTTAAATTGACATATCCTCTGCCTCTTTGTCTCTTTTTCTTTTTTAGATTAGATCATTGTTGCATATCAAGGTGACTCCTTGTGATCTTAACAACTTTATGCATTGGTCCAACTGGTGACCACCTTTACCTAATATGCTTTTGGTGAGGGTTTGAATGCATGATTCTTTGACTTTAGTCCATTTTGGATTAAGAACTAATGTATTATGAACTTTTACATCTCCAAGGTCATATGTAGGATGACCTCATCATCCTTAACCTTGTCTAGCATCTTATGTGTATTAGATATCTTCATTTGAGTCATACTTAACCTTGTCTAGCATCTTATGTGTATTAAATAACTTCATTTGAGTTGTTTTAGTGTATTGTAACTTCTCTTTCAAACTTCTTTTTCGTCTATACTATCTACCCAAAAAACATCTAGATAAGGAATGTGTTTGAAACTAGATCTCACCCACTTCTCTATTCTACGAAATGGGTCAAAAGCGGGCCTAGATTCATATAAATGGATGCTATATAAATGTCAATTTACTTCTAAATATTTTGCATATGTTAATGAAATACATGCATAGTTGCTATAAGTATATTGGGGAATTCCACCTATGTCTTGAATTTGGACTCCATGTGAGTACGAGTATCCACTAGGTATTTTGATACTCTGAGAAAAAAGAAAAAATAATATTATTAATTGGATACCTAGGAAACATATATCTAGAGCACATGTGAATCCCTCAATCTTGTTCTATAGAGAAAAACTCTAGGGATTGGATTAACCATTTCTCATGCTTGCTAATTTTAAATTTAGTAGCATCTAATAGTTTCTTAGCCATATCTACTTCCAAAATTCTCACCAACCACATGGAGAATGTACCACTAACAATTTAATAATTCATAATTGAATATTTATACTCTAGGTTTCGATAGTGGTCATATACTTCTACTTGTCTAATTCTCAAGCCCATCATAACTTCTCTCCAATATTGGTAAGTTGGGCATGTAAATTGTCAGTTATAATTTTTTCCTAGTCCAACATGATGTCCTTTCAAGATCATGGTGATATATATACATCCACAATTCAAATGTAGCTATTATTGAAAAGAGTAATTATGTCGTTGATCTACCATTGGAAATTATTTCTCTATGACTATCTAAGAATTTTAGCATTTAAAGCCTTCATATGCTCCATCCATCTAGAATATATATGCTTATGACACATCTCTACACATTCTTCCATGTTGATCATGTTGACTTCTTTATAGAATATGATGTTGAATATATTGCATATGACATTGACTATTAGATCAACCACAATTAGTTTATTCTTTATAACCATTCTTTTATATGGGTCCTAATGTTGGGTGCATTTCATCACCAACTCTAGACACTATAATGATGTTAAAAAGGTAGTTCCTTGTCTCATCTATTTTTGACTATTTGGAGGTGGACCCTATTAGTGGCATCTATAGTGGTCATTCCCTTATTAAACTCTGTCAAGATGACATGTCATAAGTCTATATCAATGATCTTTCCTCATATTGTCACAATTTTAGATTTTGTTTGTACACCTTTTAATTTATACTTAATTGATTTTGCATGGTATAAATCACTAGTGAAACTAAATCAATTTTAAACCTAAAAACTAGGGCTTGCAAATATGGTGTTTACATTTACATGACTTTTTTGTAAAATTATATAGGATTCTAGTTTTCTGGTTGGATGTTATGTAATTTGTAAGATTGACCTTCCTAGAGGTTTCCTGAGGCATTCAATGGTTTTTATATTTATGTTAGGGAAATGTGAAGTATGTCACATATGTAAATTTGTTCAAATTTCTAAGTGTATATGTGTGTGTGTGTGTGTGTGTGTGTGTGTGTGTGTGTGTGTGTGTGTGTGTGTGTAGTGTGCATTGTGCTAGTAAACATGAATGGAAGAAAAAATGGAGGCAGTTAGGAGGTTCAAATGGTAGGCATGAAGCTAGAATCATGAGAAAAATATAAATCTTTTTAAGCTTTATGATTGTATTGATAGACATTTATCACGTTATTTTTTTGGGGTATCGTGTTGCTCATACCTTTGTGACTTAAGCTTAATTGTGCAAATTTATGGTTGTGTTCTTTTATTTTATGCATGGAGTGTTGTTGATTTCTAGAATTTTTTTATGTTGCTTGAGTTATAGCTAGTTTGGAGAGAAAATTTGGGGCTTTGGATGGTGAGGCTTTGAAGGTTCACTCTCATAAATTATTATATGATTATTGTGTTATGATCTCTTCATTTGTATATATGTATGTAACACGCGCACGCACAGGCACATGCACATGCACACGCACACGCACATGCACACACACATGCACATGCACACACACACGCACACGCACGCATGCGCACACACACACACACAAAAGCATACACACACACACATGCACATACATCTGCACACCCACACACACATGCACACACACGCGTACACACGTGCACACACGCACACCCACACCCACACACACACATGCGCATACACATGCACACACACACGCATGTATGTGTGTGTATAAATGTATATATACATATATAGGTACCCAATAAGGGCCAACGTAGAAAGCTTGGCTCAAATGGATTCATTGTCCATCCCCACTCATGGTATCTATTCATTATGAGTTTATTCGTCACTTATTTTGAGATTTTTCATTTGTGGCAATCATTTTGTGCTCCATCCGTTATGAACCACTCAGGTTAGCTCAAGACATCCTTCAACCCCACCTCTTTGCTCCTTATTCATATGAATACGACTCGATGTTTAGTTAGTTATGAGAGGAGGGTAGGTATGGAAGCAAGTGTAATCTACATATGTCAGGGGGTTCTATCAAATATATGTATATATACATATATATACATATATATCCATGTATATATATGTATATATATGTATATATGTATACATATATACTTACATATATATATATATTTTTATATATGTATATATATATGTAAATATATATATATATATATATATATATATATACTTATGTATGCATATATATACACATACATACATATATGTATGTATATATATGTATGCATATATATATACACATACATACATACATATATGTATATATGTATGCAGTCCCACTTATAATAGAATATAAACCCAAAAAATTAATAAGAGATCCAAAGAGTCATACAACTGTATATCCGATGTGGAATTTTCCTAGCTTCCTTTATAGCTTCCAATTATGTCAATTAAAATTTATTTGTTTGAGTCAAGAGAGAAAGGTTATTTGTTTTCTCAAATAATGCATTTAGTGTGGTGTCTATAAAGTAAAGTCATTTAATATTTTTGGTGTTCTAATTCTCACTTTGTTGTGGTTAGTAGTGGTTGGAGGTGTTCTTGGATCAAAGCATGGACTTGTATCTTTGCATGATGTCTTTAAAAATATTGTTCAAAATTCACATTTTCAACAAGGCAAGAGACTTACAACTATAATATTTCCTATGTTATAGTTATATGAGACATGGATATCAATATGAAAGTGTTTATATAGTATGTCCTAGGTCCTTTATAAATAGAGTGACTTGAATCAATTTATTAATAATAATTTATTTTTGAGGTTTTTAAATAATTTAATAGGGATATGTAATGCCCCCCAAGGTACCCCAGAGAATCTAACTAATCTAGCTCAAATAAGAGGTGGATTTTTTTTATAAAAGCATTTCAATGAATAACCTAATGCAATGTTCTAATAATAAACAACTTTAAAACTCAATTTGCACAAGTGAAAGAATTAACTCTAGACTATCCTTTAAGGTTCCTCAATGATGTTACTTTAATAAACCTTAAAACATAAAGAAAACTAAATCTAAGCATAGATAACATTTAATCCATTCATTGAGCATTAATAAGAGAACTTAACACAATTAAAGATTCATACGTATTTAACTTTACTAATTTGAGAAACTATTTGCAATCAATAAACTTCTAAGACTATTCATTTTTATACTCGATTTCCAAATGGTCCTATAATCCATAAAATGAGAAATGATAATCATTTACTTGAATCAAACATCACCATTACTAACATGAATCCTACGAAATCAAATCACATAAATTACATCACAATTTCATCATCATCACATCATAATTACATCCTAATTACAACATCTGCCTAGAAGACGTGTCCATAATTCAATTACATTTGAGATAAACATAACAACAATATGAAATAAGGGATGAATATTCACTTAATCTACTAAGCTGACCATATCCAAGAGAAGAAACTAAAGAGTGAAACAATTCCAACCCACACATGAACAGGTCCAAAATCCCTAATGGAAGAAGTCAACTACCACCCAACCATGTGGATCTCAAAGGACCACCCCCCATGCTAAGAGATAGACATATGGCCCACACTCGCACAAGCATATGATAAAATAGTACAAGGTCACTACTAACATCCACAAGATAATAACCACAAGCTACACAAAATACAAAGATGAACAACATCACAAGGACAACTCCAGAGGTTTTATGAGCAATAGCACAAGGGTAGGACACTAGTGTTCACAAGGGAAGAGTGTCATCACATAGCTCGACATAGGTTATCCTGATAAGTCTCCATAGACCCCAACCCCCATCCTGGGTTATCTTGGTAGTCTCTCCTAACTCGTGAACCCCATCCAAGACTCATGTGGAACCAACAAACCTTTCGTAAAGACAAGACAGTTGATATTTCCATTCCAGGCCTTCCCAACCTCATCCTGAGCCTAAACAAGCACTCCAGGCTATGAGTGGGGCATCACCATTATCTTGGTTAATGTGAGTTGCTATCCAAACCTCTATATTCATTAATTAAGGTTATCACTTGTTAAAACAACTCTCTTGATGGGTTATCTTGGCACTCACTTAGGACCTCAACCCCCATGGAGAGCCACTCTCCTTTATGACACTATGCCTACCCAAACCCAATCAAAGAAAAAGATGAAACTGGGATCATCATCAAATGAACATCATAAGATGATTTCCAAAAAGCCTCAGAGAAGAGATTTGAAACATCATTACATCAGTAAACCATCAAATACAATAGCATCCATCAAAGAACATAAAAAGGCTCAATCTCGTAAGGAAAGTAATGACATAATACCAAGAGACTCATAAGCCACCATAGAAATCCATAAATAAAGCCCATACAAAAATCTGAACATGATATCATTGATAATCAGGACCTAAGATCATAGCCCAACCTCTGGTGCCCTTAGAAGACACGTGGGCCAAAACAACTGAAAGGTGCAAACCTTGACACCTATGGTTTAGAGTACTTTTAACATAATTATTTGGTCAAGGGTTCATTTTTTTTTATGACAATAAAGAAATAATCCCAATATCAACAAGAGAATACATTTAAATAACAAATATAAACAAACAATTTAAATAGTTATAATTATTATGAAATTATATATAAGATTTGATTAAAGGATCATATATATAACATAGAACAACATAATATGATCCAAACAATTCATGAAACAATATTGCATTCTAACCATATAAATATTAATATCCCAACAAAGACACATAGATCACATTGATGAACAAAGCTTAGACCTACTTCCATTACAAAAACCTTGGTTGACAAGTGGGATAAACTTCAAATTTAACTAACTAAACACTAATACATAAATAAACACTATTAGCTACTAAATAACAATACATGTAATTATTATTAAATTTATGTCATTGAAATAATCAACATCACTTTATAAAACATTTGATATACGTTCAATTAATTAAAATTCCTTTTGTTAAATCATCATTTAATACCACTCCACCCACACACCCACACATAATGCTTCCACTTCAAAACATAACAAAACTACACAAACAATAATGTTTAAGTAAATTAATAACTTATAACCAAATTTCATTTTCACTGAGACATGACATGGAGGCAAAAGGGGAATCTATAATTAAATTATTTATTTTGAGTATAACAAAATTCTAGTAAGCAAATAATAAAACATAACAAAAACAAATATTTAACTACTCATACATTAATGAACCTATATGACTGTATATTGACAATAAACCCCAATATCAATAAACACAACCAAAATATTCTTAAAGTATCCATGTATACAAATTTGACAAAAATTCCCTATTCTCAGGTACATTATAATATAAGAAAAGTAAAACACGAGACCTAAAAAAAACCAAGAACACAACAACAACTCTATATGATAAAAGAAATATTATCCACCCACGGATTATTGTGGGATATCAATTGAGACATGACTTATATTTTGGTGCGACAAATTGTGTGGTTTTCTCTTTGGATGGCCTTTTTTTGTCTAGTGCTAGTGGCATGGTGGAGGGTGAGAGCATTCATGCATGAGATGATGGTCACTTTGTTTCTTGTTGTAGGTACCTTGATGGAGCACATGGAGTACTTGGATTCCGTGATGGTATATGTGCTAGAGGGATTGTTCTCTTATTCATGTTGTGGTTTCTTTTTGCCCCTTATGTAATGTATACAAGTGGGAGAATGTTGGGAAAATAGGTGTTGTACACCTTTCATAATAATATTTGTAATTGTAATGTTTTTTTTATTATGTGAGTTTCCCATTGACATGTAATATAATATTTATTCATTTGATGTTGCACATGGACATGTAACATGTAGATATTCCTCGAGAATATTCTTGGGACCACTTGATAAATTGTATTGTAATATTGGGATATTATATTGTATTTATTTAATATTGGAGAAAGTAATTTAATAAAGTACCTAATATTAGATGTGGGGTCAATGGGGTAGTTAACCCATGGTATCTGCACATGGTTTTGATGCAATAGCACTATGTCGTTTTGTGGGATCTTGTGTTTATAAAAACAACTACTAGTTGTTTGGGTTGAAGCTAAGTTAACCAAGTTTAGCATTTGTGGAGGTTAGAAGCATGTCATGAGATGTGTGGTTACATACTTGTTCACATGGAATGTTTGTTGATGGTTGGGTTTCAGAAGCTTTCATAGTTGTATTGTTGAATAATACATGGTGATGAATGCTTTTGAAGGTTGGGTTTTTCCCTTAAATGAGAGTTTTCCTAGGATATATCTTATGTCATCTTTGATGGATATGTTGTCAATTATTTTCATGTAGATTCTATGTGTTTATTTGAATGAAATCTAAATTGGGTTATATAATTTTTTTTATAAAGTTGGCTGCAAGTTTCCTTACAAAATGATGATATATAGTGTCTACAATGGTAGGAAAGTGTTAGGATAGATGATTCAATCTAGTAGATGTGGTAGATGATTCAACTTCGTATATGAAAGATGTTAGAATCCAAAAAGATGAATAACTCAGAATAACTATTTTAAATGAATAAAAATTGCAGCATCATAAAATTGCGACCTTGCAATTTTCAACTACATTTGGGTCTTCACATTGGTGAATCAAATCCCCAAGCCTGAATGGAGACCCAAGACTTGCTCAATCCTCGAAAACTGCACTTTCTCGCATCCTGCATTGCCTAAACCCTTCTTTCTATCATGGATAAGGGTAGGACAGGGGCGTGGCTCCTCTGTCCTTGCCCTATTTTGGGTCCCCTCTGCATTTATCTTGCATTGAGCTTTGCAACTTTGAAGTGAGAAAAGTTTCCCTATGTCAGCCTATGACGAAAAATCAGTTAGTTAAGCCTAATTGGCAAATATATAAGACGCATTTTCATAAGTCAATAGGGACAGATGAGTTCACTAAGTGGAAATTGCGATTCTAAGCGAAATAAAGCATTCAAGCATTGAGCATTCTCAAGTCTTCTTTCAAGGCTAGGTGTTGCATTCAAGTCAACAATTCAACCATTGAAGAGGAGATCTCTTATGACATTCAATTCCACATATCCTTCAAACAACTCTATCAACATTTCAATTGTACCCTCTCTAGAGGTGAATTCCATTTCAGTCATTTACTTTCATTATTTGCAAGTACTTTTCATCATTTGGTTAATTCCAAAACTGGGGTTTGACCTAAAGGCAAACCCCCAATCCAAACAACATTTTCTCTCTTTCCTGTGTGTAGGTTGTAATTGCGCAGCTGTATTTGCAGATTTGGACTTCATTTTTAGAGGCAAAAAAACCCTTTTTGTCACACGGATTTTTCGGAGGACTTGTGCACTTTCAACATTGTGACGACAACTTTTGCTCAAATTTGCAGGGGAGCTTCCTCTCGACATTTTACTGCTAATTCCAGGTGCACAGCTTCATCCTGCATTTCTATCTCAAGTTACAACCATTTCTTTGTCATATTTACACTTGATCTTAAATCACATAATTCAACCTATTGCATTCTAAAGGGGTTACTTTTACTTTCCAAATTCATTATCAATTCACTTGGCATTCAATCTCTCTTGAGATTGGATCTAGTGATATATCCCCCTCTTTTAAATGTAATGTGCGTGAAAATGTTAAGGAGAATCTTTTGTGAAACTTTCACTCATCTTGAGGAGAGAAAAACTTTCCTCTTGATTTCTTCATCACCCCTTTTCACCACCATTAAATTTTGGTGAACCCAATGTCTTACATGCTTGACATTTCATATTATTGCATTTTTTTCATTTACAAGTTTATTTTTTTTGCAAAATTACAAAACTTAGTGGTTCATTCAATCAAAACCCTAGTTTTCAAAAAATAGAATTGAACTTGTGTCTTGTAAAAAATTGCTATGTATTGTTTTAGATCTGAAAATTGTATTGCTTGTCAAATTCAATTTCTTCATTGTCTTGTTCAATTCGCAAATTCAAATTTACAAAATTAAGTGGTTAGTTGTCAAAACCCTAATTTTCAAAAATCAACTTGAACTTGTGCAAAAATTGAATTTACATTTAATTATCAGATTTAGGACTATTTTCAAATTTGTCTTCTTGTTTAAAATTCAAATCTTCAATTTCCCTCCCTTTTCCAAAATAAAATTCAACGGTTAGGTCTTAAAACTCTAATTTTCAAAATTAATTGGATTTTGTACAAATTTCAATCAATTTCAATCAATCTCAGTTTTCTAAACATTATTTAAGGTGGCCTTATCCATTAGGTTTGACCTTTTTCAAATTTACCTTTCAATTTCTTATCTTTTTCAAAACCCTAATAGGGTCCTATTTTCACATTCAAGCCTCAATTTCACCTATCTAAACTTCGTAAAATCAACTAGTTTTTTGGGGTTAGCTTTAAAATCATTGTAACTTTCATCCCTGAAAATTTCCAAAAAATTTGGGAGGACCGTGTGCACTTTCAACATGGTCCCTAAATTTTTTACCAAAATTTCGGGAGACTGTTATGACTATATTTAATTGCTTAAATCTAGAAAATTGGTTGATTTTCTTGAAATTTGATCTCTCTAAAATAAAAAATACTTCCCAATTTTAACATCACAACTTTCAAGGAAAAATTTGAAATTAAGTGGTTAATTATAACCCGACCTAATTTTAAAAATTCAAATTTTGATAGATTTTAATTTTCAAATTGAGTGGTATCCCATTGTCCCTAATTTTAAAATTTGAATTTCCTTTTCTCATATATTTACTTAGAAAATTATGTCATTCTTTCTTTCAATAAAGTTCAAGTTGTATAATCATAAATTCTTTGAATTTTGCAAACTTTATACCCAACATTCAAATTCCAAATTCAAATATTCCCTCTAGTGCATGAGTTTTACCACTATTAGTCCTGCTTACACTATCCCCGTTAGACGAAGCATTAGAATTAAGGCTTCCCAAGGTTTAATTACCAAGGGGATGAAGCCTAATTTGGGTGACTTCTGTTGGCAATTTGGAGGAATTGATTATGTGTTGCATTGATGTTTTGTCATTCATGGCAACACCAGTTGTTTTGGTTATTTACCAGTTTCTGGTAGGTTTCGATAGAGTGGTTGGATTATGATTATGATCCGGTATGCTCCGGTATACTTTGGTTTGTGTAATTGGTTTGGATTTGCCATTCATGTGTTCCTGATGTGTATCATGATCAGTTGGTTTGGGATTTGATAACTCAGATGCTATCATTTGATCTAGTAAGCTTTTTTGGTCACCAGTAAGAGTTTTAAGGCAGAGCTTTGTTGAAGATCTTTTGATGCACTTGATAAGTGGTTTCTGTGCAGCTTCTAGATGGCTTTCAGGATGCTATTGATTATCTTGTTCGTGTTCCTATTGATCTTTGTTGTTAGATTTGGTTTATGGCGACCTATTTTGGGTCTGGTCTTATTCTGCTAGGTTATGGGCTGGTTTATGTAATGTGTTGGTGGATTCTTCCGATTCGTTACCAGATGAATTTATTGATTGGTTTATATTGTTTTGGTCCTAGGCCGACTTGGATGATCATTGGATTGTAGGTTTATGTAATGAATTTAATGTATTATCTTTTAGGTGGCCAACCTAATTGTTTACGTCTCGAGTTGGTATATATATGATGTAAGACCTCTTTGTAGATCATGGATTATGGATTATGGTTAATGGTTATGGTAATGATTTGTGTGCAAATAATGTTGTAATCATATGCAAAGGTTTTGATCGATCATAGGTGATTGAATTGGGTTTGTAAGAGAGGTTTAAGACCTCTGGCACTTAGCTTAACCGAAACTGTACTCAAACATAGGAGATGCTATTTTTGTAGCTCGCTCTTCTTTCTAGATTGTAGTCTAGATTTCTTTTGTAGTTAGTGAGGCTCCTTTTGTGATGAGAAGTGCACTCTAGGATTTTGGCCTTTCTGCATGTGCAGACCCCTCATTTTATAATCACATACTTACTGCAGAAGTATCATCTGACTGTGGGTAGGCTTCCCACCGCGGTTTTTCCCTTTACCGGGTTTTCCATGTACAAATCTCGGTGTCATTCTGTTATGGATGATTGGTAACTATTCTGTGATTTATGTTTATGCATAATTTCTATATCTGCTATTCTAGTATTTGGTTTATACTTTTTGGTATTGAGTTTATGTGTTCTGGTAATAAGGTTTTGAATGCTTAAAGTTCTGTAGTCTATTGACAACTGATTCACCCCCCCTCTTAGTTGTCCTACAGTTATTTGAGTTATCTAACTATTGGTATTAGAGCCTGGTCTTCTTTGTAGAAGCTTAACCACTTGATGAAGATCCTATGACATCTAATAGTTCAAGTTCATCAAGTACATCTGTAGCTATTTTCCAGAGAGAAATTGCTAGGCTTGATGGAACAAATTACAGGGTATGGAAGATCTAAATGGAGACTCATCTGAGATGTCTTGAAAATTAAATTTGAGAGATCATTGAGAAAGGAGTTACACCTTTTAATTCGGCGTCTGGCAATCCTCCTCTAGAAAACTTGGATAAGGAGTTTGAGAATGATTATAGAGCTAGAGAAGCCCTTTTGTGTGCACTTTCTGATCAACAAATAATGGGGCTAACTGACAAATCAACTGCAAAGGCTATATGGGATAAATTGGAGATTTTGTATGAAAGTGACCGTACTGTTAAAATTGCTAAGCTTGATGGCTACCGGGTGAGATATGAGAACCTGAAGATGGAAGAAGATGAAAGGATTACTTTTATGGAAAGAGTCAATGAAACTGTCATGGGAATTCAATGTTGTGTGGATCTCTGAGCGAAGATGAAATAGTTTCTAAAGTATTGAGAGCTTTGCCACTAGCTTATAAGATGAAGGTTACTACAATTAATGAGCTAAGAACTATGGCAAACACCTCTGTTAATAGGGATACCTTGGTTGGAAAGTTATCTATTTTTGAGTTTGGGGAATTTGGACCTTCTAGAGCTACAAAATTTAAACCTGCTTTTCATGCATCTACATCATCTACCAGCAAGAGTGATTGGAAAACTTTATATGCGAAGAAACTAGAGGATATGAAGAAATAAGATGAAGAGTTTGAGCAACTTGAAGCCTTATTTTCTAGAAGAGTACCTAAAGGTCCAACAGGAAGTAAGTATGAAGGAAAATCACCTTTTAAATGTTTTGCATGTAATAATATATGTCATTTTGCATCTAGATGTCCTGAAAGGAATTCAAGATTTGAGGAAAGAGATAGAAGATATTTTAGGCCTAACCATGAATATCAGAATAAACATAAGTACGGGAGAAACAAAGACAAATCATGCTACTATGTTGATGAGGAAGGTGTGACTAATTTTGCTGATGAACCGACACAAGATTCTGCTAGTGGATCCGGCAATGGAAAAGAATGGGTATTCTTGGCTATCAAGAAAGATGATCCGATACCTGAAGAGAAGGCCCTTGTTACTAAAGTTGAAGATAAGGATGAATGGGTAATTGATAGTGGATGTTCACATCATATGACAAGAGAAAAAATGAAGTTTTTATGTTTGCAAGAATTTGATGGTGGTTTGGTTAGATTTGGAGATGACAAAGCACAAATGATCAAGGGAAGAGGAACTATATCATTGGATGGTAAGCACAACATTGATAATGTTTATTATGTTGAAGGTTTAAGGCATAATATTTTGAGTGTAGGACAGTTGGTGGATAAAGGATTTCAATTACATTCCAATGATGGAAAATGCAAGATTATCAACAGATCTAGATTGGAGATTGCAACCGGTACTCAGACTAAAGGTAATATATTTCATTTGAACTCTGGTGAGAAGACATGTTTGATTGCAAAGATTGATGAAAGTTGGCTATGGCAAAAGAGGTCATGTCATGTGAATTTTGATTGCATTGTAAAGATCAGTTCTACTAAGGCAGTTAGAGATATACCTAAGACTGTAAAGCCCTTTAATCCTATATGTAAGGAATGTCAAATGAGAAAGAAAGTCAAAACTTCTTTTAAGAGTATACAAGATAAATCTAATGATGTTCTTGATCTTATTCATACTGATTTGTGTGGTCCTGCTAGAATAAAAAAATTTCAGGGTGATAGATATTTTATGCTAATCATTGATGACTATTCTAGAATGATGTGGGTTACTTTTCTAAGGGAGAAATCTGAAGCATTTGAAAAGTTTAAGACCTTTAAAGCTAAAGTTGAGATAGAGACAAGATTAAAGATTAGATGCTTAAGGTCAGATCAAGGTGGAGAATTCACATCCGGCAAATTTAACAGTTATTGTGAGAAAAATGAGATAAGAAGACAGTTATTTGCACCCTAGACACCTCAACAAAATGGAGTTGTGGAAAGGAAGAATAGAACTATCTTGGATGTAGCTAGAAATATGATGATGGAAGTAAATCTGTCTCATATCTATTGGAGAGAAGCTATGAGCATGACGGTATACACATTCAACAAAGTTCATATCAAAGGAAATATCGGTAAGACACCTTATGAGTTATGGCTTGGTCATACACCTATAGTTAAGTAATTTAGAATATTTGGTAGTAAATATTATATCAAAAGAGATGATTCCATTAGAAAATTTGATCCTAGATTTGACAAAGGGATATTTCTTGGTTATTCTAATGAAAGCAAAGGATATAGATGTTATAACAAAAGATTGCAGAGAATTGTGGAGAGCAATAATGTCAAGGTGGATGAGCAGAACATAAGTCAAATCAGAGCTTATGAGAGAGAACCAATAGTGGAAATGATCATAATTGAACCGGTAGCACCTACACTGGAACAAAATGTTGAACTAGTTACTTCGGCAGTATCAGAAAATTCAACAGCAACTAAAGATTAGAGCAGAGGAACAAGAAATAGAAGACTCCTAATTATGTAAGGTTGAATCATTCAGAAGATCAGATAATTGGAGACAAGAACAAAGGAGTGATGACAAGAAGAAGGTTGACAACTGATGAGGTATGTTTAATTTCTCAAGCTGAACTAGCATCAATAATTGAAGCATGTAAAGATGAATGTTGGATGAAAGCTATGGAAGAAAAATTAGATCAAATAGAAAAGAATAATACATGGACTTTAGTTCCTTGACCTAAAAATAAGAATGTTATTGGAATTAAATGGGTTTTTAGGAATAAATTGAATGAAGATGGACAAGTTGTGAGGAATAATGCTAGATTGGTTTGTAAAGGATATTCTCAAAAGGAAGGAATTGATTATGATGAAACCTTTGCACCAGTAGCTAGGATTGAAGCTGTGAGATTATTTCTTGCTTATGCTGCACATAAGAACTACAAGGTTTATCAGATGGATGTTAAGTGTGCTTTCTTGAATGGAGACCTTGAAGAGGAAGTTATATTGAGCAACCTGATGGATTTTCACTTTTAGATGACAATAACATGGTTTGCAGGTTAAAGAAAGCTTTATATGGATTGAAACAAGCCCCTAGAGCTTGGTATGCAAGACTAGATAAATATCTTTTGAAGCTTGGTTTCACTAAAGTTAATGCTGAGAGTAATTTATATTTTAAGATCATTGATGATGACATATTGATAGTTGAAGTCTTTGTTGATGATATCATTTTTGGAGGTGAAGATAAGTTGTGTATGGAATTCTCTAACAATATGAAGAATGAATTTGAGATGTCTATGATTGGGGAAATGAATTTTTTCTTAGGTTTGCATATTACTCAGACTGATAAAGGTATTTTCATCTGTCAAACTAAGTATGCTAGAGAATTGTTGAAGAAATTTGGTTTGAAAAATTCTAAACCGGTTGGTACTCCTATGGTTACAAGTGAGAAATTAACAAAGAAAGATGAATCAGCTCCGGTAAATCCTACAAGGTACAAGTCTATGATTGGAGCTTTGTTATATTTGACTCAGACTAGACCGGATATAATGAATGCAGTTTGTATTGTATCAAGATATTAGAGTGATCCTAGAGAGAATCATGAGAGTGCAGTGAAAAGGATTTTTTAGGTATTTGTAGGGAACAACTGAATGTGGTTTGTGGTATCCTAAATATGATGACTTTACACTATGTACATATACACATGCAAATTTAGCTAGAGATGTTGATGACCAGAAGAACACATCCAGTGGAGCTTTCTTTCTCAGAAAGAAACTTGTTTCGTGGGTCAACAAGAAGCAGTCATGTACTTCTTTATCTACTACTGAAGTTGAGTATGTTGTTGCTGCTACTAACTATACACAAGTTCTATGGATGAAGAAAATGTTGAAGGATATAAGGGTGGATTGTAATGAATCGGTAGTTATTCACTGTGATAACTCTACTACTATTGATATATCAAAGAATCTGGTATTTCATTCGAAGACTAAGAACATATCTATCAAGTATAACTTTTTGAAGGAGAAGGTGGAAGCGAATGAAGTCATACTATTTTATGTGAACACTAAAGAGCAGATTGCAAACATTTTCACCAAACCTTTGCCTAAGGAATCATTTGAGTAGTTCAGAGATAGATCGGGGGTTTCTACCCCTCCGGTAGAGACCTAAGCGATGCTGATTGGCATCAATCCAACATGCATTATTAGAGCTATTATTCATTCTGGATTGATGTGGTAGTGCTACTACTTAGGGGGAGTAGTCAGCTATGTAGTTCAAAAGACTTATGACTTATCTTTGATATTTATGTTAGATTTTTGGCATTGATGTCAAAGGGGGAGAGATATTATTGTGAAAAACATAAAGGGAAAAAAATAAGGGAGAGATATATTCATAAGGGGGAGAGATCAAAGATTAACGAAGATATCATTCACAGGGGGAGTTTGGTTCAGAACTTCATTGCAATATCATTTTGTGGGAGATTGTTGGCTGTCTTTAATTAGGGGAGACTTGTTTGGCATTTCTTGGCACTTGGATGTTTTTCACATCTAGTGTTTCCATCAATGCTAAAGGGGAAGATTGTTGGCAATTTGGAGGAATTCATTATGTGTTGCATTGATGTTTTATCATTGATGGCGACACCAATTGTTTTGGTTGTTTACCGATTTCCAATAGGTTCCGGTAGAGTGGTTGGATTATGATTATGAAATGGTATGCTCCGGTATAATTTGGTTTGTGGAATTGGTTTGAATATGTCATTCATGTGTTCTTGATGCATATCGTGATCAGTTGGTTTGAGATTTGATGACTCAGATGCTATCATTGGATATAGTAAGCCTTTTTGGTCACCGGTAAGGGTTTTAATGGTAGAGATTTGTCGAAGATATTTTGATGTAATTAATAAATGGTGTTGGTGTGACTTCTAGATGGCTTTCGGGATGCTGTTGATTATCTTGTTCATGTTCCCATTGATCTGTGTTGTTGGATTTGGTTTATGGTGACCTATTTTGGGTCTGGTCTTATTTTGTTTGGTTATGGACTGATTTATGTAACGTGTTGGTGGATGCTCCTGATGCATTATCAGATGAATTTATTGATTGGTTTATATTGTTTTGGTCCCAAAATGACTTGGATGATCATTGGATTGTGAGTTTATGTAATGAATTTAATGTATTATCTTTTAGGTGGCCGACTTAATTGTTTAGGTCCTGGGTTGGTATATATGATGTAAGATCTCTTTATAGATCATGGATTATGGATTATGGTTCATGGTTATGGTAATGATCTGTGTGTGATAATTCTCTAATCATATGCAGAGGTTTTGGTTGATCATAGGTGATCGCATTGGGTTTGTAAGAGAGGTTTAAGACCTTCGGTACTGAGCTTAACCAGAACTATACTCAAGCATAGGAGATGCTATTTTTGCAGTTCACTCTTCTTTTCGGATTGTAGTTTGGATTTATTTTGTAGTTAGTGAGGCTCCTTTTGTGATGAGAAGTGTGTTCTAGTTTGTTGGCCTTCCTGCATGTGCACGCCCCTCATTTTGGAATCACATACTTACTACAAAAGTATCATTTGACTATGGGTAAGCTTCCCACAGTGGTTTTTTCCTTTACCAGATTTTCTATGTACAAATCCTAGTGTCATGTTATGGATGAATGGTAACTATTCTGTGATTTATGTTTATGCTTAATTTCCATATTTGCTATTTTGGTATTTGGTTTATACTTTCCGGTATTGAGTTAATGTGTTTCGGCAATAAGGTTTTGAATGCTTAAAGTTTTGTAATTTGTTAACAAGTGATTCACCCCCTCCCTCTCAGTTGTCCTCTGGTTACGTGAGCTGTCTAACAACTTTTTCAATGAAGATAATGCCAATTCTTTCCATCCTAATAATATCTCTATTTATCCAATTAATGATTCCAATGATGAAGAAGAAGCTTTGACTAGAGTATCTATAGATCAACTTTCAAAATTGGATAATGAATTTGACAACTTTCAATAACAGATGTCCCAAGAATACCCTAATAGTGAAGCTCTTCCATTAATTGAAGGCCTAAAACACATTATTCAAAGTGATTAGAATAGAATTGATATATTGCATGGCATTGCTCATATTGTTGATTCTAATCTCATGCCTATAAAGAGTTGTGATGAGAACTTAGGTTATTCACAACCTTCTACAAAAATAAATCAATCTATTCCTTTGACCACTCTAATGGCTAGCATTCCTACTTTTACTTCAAACATAATGAATACATCAACTCAAAATGTCATACCTACAACCATTAGTCATGGGGGAAATCCCTCTTCATCAATCAACCCTTCATCCTTACCCATGCCTTCAATAAGTTTTACTCTTGTCTCTCAACCAATAAATGTGATGCAAGGGGGAAATCCATCTAATCATTATATTCCTCCTTTTAGTATCCCATTCCCTACTCAATCATCTCCTATGCCTAGTTACCATAGTGTTCCTCCACTTTATTCTCAATCAATGCCTTCTTTCAACAACGTTACACCACCTTCTCAATCAAACATGTCTAACATAAATTCTTCAACTAAAGCAACCAATAATAATCTTGCTCAAACTGTGTCATTATTGCAACAACAAATCGCTTCTATGAGTCAGACTAAGTTTAGGGTGCCCACATTTGATGTTGCGAGCCCACTTTCTCTTGATATTGTTAGGGGTGTCCCTCCTAAACATGTTAAAGTCTCTCAATTAGAACTCTATAATGGAAAAGGTTATCCTTTAACACATGTCAAAACATTTCAAACCTTGTGTACTGACTTTTCTTATGATCAAAGATTGCTTGCAAAATTGTTTACTTGAACATTGAGAGATAAGGCTTTACAATGACATTTCTCTTTGCCTTCCTATTCTATTACTTCTTTTCAACAATTAGCAAATGATTTTATTCAACAATTTCAAAACAACATAGGTCCTAAATGATAGTTCTGATACTTAATGTAAGTACAGATCCAATAGCCAACAAGATGAGAGGGGGAGGGTGAATCATACAAACTTAATCTTCCATAAAAACATCAGATTCAACCTCGGTAACATATATTTTAGTAATATAACCAAAACCGCTAAACATGCAAACTCAAAAGCATATAAACATCATAAACCTCATAACACCAGATTTAACGTGGAAACCCAAATAGGGAAAAACCACTATGGGCTTTCAGATCCACTAAGAAATATACTCTTCTAGAGTATGCTCGGTTAAAAGAAAATCCTATTAAAGATTACAAACACATTGCTAGATGTGACCCGATTAAGGGATTTCCCTCAGATCTGTTAAGATCTTCACCTTGTTAGAAGTGACCTTGTTAAAGGATTTCAAACACTCAATCAAAATGTCACCTTGCTAGAGGGTTTTACACATAAGACTGTTAAGTCCACTCGATTAAGAGATTTTCTGTCACTTTCACAAAATGTCTTCTGTCTCAGTTTGTTCCTTGTCATCACTGGATCATCCTTATCTCCTATAATTTGACTTGGTGCATGATGTCTTCTGACATACTTGGCTAATACAGGCTCAGTAGGCTCTGTATGATCTTCTTCATCACTCGGTAACTAGATACTCTCTTCATTTTCTTCAACAATTTTCTCGATAGGACTTGTCGGTTGAACATAGACAAATTCATCATAGTCTTCTGGTTCCTTGGAATTTCCTTCATCATTTCTTTCTACAAATTCATCAATTTTCACATTTGTACTTTCTACTATTTTGTTAGATGATTTGATCAGACATTTAAATGCTTTGCTTCTAGAAGAATAACCTAGAAATGTTCCTTCTTCACTTTTCGGATCAAACTTGCCATTTTTATCATCTTTGTGTACATAGCATCTACTTCCAAAGATTTTAAAATAACTTACATTAGGTTTCTTGTCATACCAGATTTCATATGGTGTCTTCAAAGTACCTTTTTTCAGTTGTACTCGGTTCAGGGTGTAAACTGTTGTGCTTATTGCTTCCCTCCAAAATGTTTGTGGCACTTTCTTTTCAATCATCAGGGTTCTGGCACAATCCACAATAGAACTATTTCTTCTCTCAGCAATTCCATTTTGTTGTGGAGTTCTCAGTGCAAAGACTTATCTTTTAATACCATGATCATTGCAGAATAAGTTGAACTCATCAGATGTGAACTCTCCTCCTCTATCTGATCTAAGACATTTCAGTTGTCTTCCTATTTCATTTTCAACTCTTGCCTTGTACCATTTAAACATTTGAAAAGCTTCTAATTTTTCTTTTAAAAACATTACTGACATCATCCTTGATTAATCATCCACAAATAATATGAAATATTTATCACCATAATAACTCTGAACTTTCATAGGACCACAAAGATCAGTATGCACAAGATCTAATATTCCCTTAGAGGTGTAAGACTTACTTGTAAAGCTTGATCTTGTCATTTTACCCATCTGACATCCTCGACACATAGAATTCTCAGGTTTTTCAAGACTCAGTAGACCTCTTACTCGGTGCTTCTTACTTATTTTGATCAAATTATCAAAATTTACATGACAAAACCTTTTATGCCATAACTAGGTATCATCTATCTTTGCATACAGACACTTGTTCTGAGATGAGTCAAGGTGAAATGTATTACCTTTTGTTTGTGTCCCTGTAGTAGCTAACTTTCCATGCTTGTCATGAACTTTGACAATTCATTTCTGAAATTCTATCGGTAACATGTACTGTTTAGCTATGCTACACTCAACAAATTGTATTTCAAACCTTCAACCCAATCAACATCATTGCATCTTGCATTGTCAAGAAGTGTTATAGATCCTTTACCTCTTACTAGACATGGTGCATCATTACCAAATCTTACATAGCCTCCATTATAATCTTCTAACATAACAAACTTGTGTTTATCACCTGTCATATGATGTGAGCATCCACTATGTATGATCCAGAAATCATTAGTATTTATGTGAGATATTAGGGCTTTTTCTTCATACCTTTCTTCATCTGATCCATCTTTGATAGCCACATAAACTAATTCCTCTATATCAGTTTCATCTAATTTATCATCATTGGATTCCTCATCGGCTATTAAGCATGTCTTTCTATCTCTTCTTCTGAAGTCTCGGTGTCCTCTGTAATGATTATCTTTCTGTCTGTCATCTCAGTAATCTCTCTTTTCAGTAGAATCTTTGTCAGGACAGTTAGAAGCCATATGTCCTATTTTATCACAATTGAAACATTTCAAAGGTAGTTTTCCTTTATACTTACCTTTGCCTCTCAGTAACCTTCTGGCTAATAGTGCTTCAAACTCTTCCTGCTTTCTGATTTCCTCATACACTTTGTGTACTTCTTCCATGTTCTTACGAAATCTTTCACTTGCTCCACTGTGATCTCCTTCAGAGTACTTGTACTTTCTTTCATTGTAATCATTAGATTCATCAAGATGAAAAGAACTAAATGCAGATTCAACTTTATTTACCAAACATCCACTGTTATCAAAGTTACTTAACTCAAATGCATGTAGCTTACCAATAGTAGCATCTAAAGAAACTGACATATTAGGTACAAACCTCAATTCATTGATTGCAGAGACTCAGATTGCATAAGCCGGTAGAAGGGTTCTTAACAACTTACTTGTTATTGTGTGGGGGAAAAAATGAAACTAAGCAAACATGCCCTAATCTCACTTTCAACCACACACTTGTGGAATATGAAAGAGCCTAGAGGTATCACACAATTGGCTACTCCCTTTTGTGGAAGAGAGAGCCACAGGCTACCTATTAGGATTTCTATTCCTTTGTTTTAATTGAAAGATAAAATGATGCAAGTTCAATCCCTAACCCCAAAGTGCAAGTATGAACTAATAACGAGATTGCAGAATTGAACTTAAACAATGGAAAGCTGTAAACACAAGGACAAGACAAGAATGCAAATGCATACCTAGAGTTAAAATCTAAGTGAAAATGTTTGGGACGGGGGCGCGGGCGCCACTGTCCTGATTCTACCCCTGAAACTGCTCTAAAAACTGTTGTTTTGCAACCTGAAAAGCTGTCAAAAATGCTAAAAACTGCTGTCTGACAGAGGGACCAGGGCACCCAGCGCCCTTGTCTTGGCAGGACCAGGGCGCCCCACGCCCCTATCCTGGTCTTTTGCTCTGAAATTTGGTATGGAGTTCTGTCTCGGCCTGCTTTTCCCGGATCTGCAACTTGCGACGTCGTCCGAATCCCAAAACCTGCACTTATATCTAAAAAGGGTATGGTGGGCGGCTATATAGGGTTTTGCCTTAGTCAAACCCCCGCTTTGGTGATTTCCACCTCCACGAATAGCCAAGTTGTATTGTAAAGGTAGTGTGTGTGCAGACCTTGTGTGTGTGCAAGATCCTAAAATGCAAGTAAGCAAACTAGAGCAACCTAGAAAGTAAACCCTAATTGCTTGTAAATGATAATGTAAATGCTCCAAATCAAGATGCAAAGTGATCTAAAGCATGAATACAAATTATATAATGAGGCTTATGCAAAGACATGAAAACAACATGAAATCATACCCAACCCCAAGGGAGGGGTACAAGCCAATCTTCAGTCAGTGATCCCCTATTGCTCTTCAATGTCTTCAAAGCCCTAAGTGGATGAATGAAATTAATGAATGCTTGAAGGATGGATGTTGAATGTTGTTGAAGTCTTGAAAGATCTGCCCTTTCCCTGCATAGAAGGTCCCTCAAAACCAAAATTCGGATCCTTTCCAATGAAGAAAGAGAGCTCTTATATATGAAACCCTAGGTCTTAATTTCAACTTTTGGCCGACCTAGAGATTGAATCTCCCGCCAATTTCTTGGGGTTAAGCTTTATTTTATGATTGGATTGTGCTCCTAAAATTTGGGGAAAAATGTCCGAGACCATGTGCACTCCGGGCGCCATGGTCCCGACAACTTTTCATCAAATTTTTAGGGCCGTCGGATATGATGATTTTAGAGAGAATCTCGAAGTTACAAGTGATTTCAAGATGTTTTGACCCCTAAAATCAAGCCCCCAAGCTCAAAATAGGACTTAATTAGGGTTTTTGATTAAATGATGTATTGGAAGAATAAAATGACAGGGGCACACTTTAATGAAAAGGACCCAACTTTATGATATGGGAGATGATAAAATAGGACCTTAGACCTAATTAATTTAATTAATTAAGTGCTAAAGGGGAAATGCAATGCAAAATGCAAAATGCGCCAAGGCGGGTGCTAAACTAGGTGTGAAATTGTACCACCCTAGCAAGTGCGTACAATTTATGATGCTACATTTAGCCCCCACTTTAGCGGTCATATGAACACTACATGCATATGCAAGCTAAAGTACAGAAAAGTAAACATTATTTGAAAAAGGATATATCCATAAGTCTGTCGAACGAAGCCCCCAGTGGTATCTGCAGTACACAGTTAGGAATCACAACCTACAAAACCACATGTTAGATCACAAAATCACCTAATTCTTACTAAGTAAGGTGATGAAAATTTGAGGGTAGCTATATGCCCCCCCTGTTTCGGCTTGCTAATTTTAGTGAGTTGAAACAGGGTATCATGTTTACCACTTCGAATTGTTAAAGAATATTGATGACAAATGCTCACAAGAAGATTTGATATGAGATCAAAAACTAATGGAGAATCATTTAGTAAGAAAGAGGACTAAATCTCAATTCCAACACAACAAAGAGTGTGAGGATTTGAGAGTTCTCTAACACAAGATGAAGGATGTAAATGGAAAAAAATGCAAAGAGAAGAAAAGAAAGGAAAAAAGCATGAATACACACATTGGTGATCCATGAGAAGAATAGTGAGAGAGAAAACATGGAATTCTCGCCCCTAGATCTTGTCTAGGTGATCCATGGGAAAAAGGACATGGAAAACTCGCCCCTAGAGTCTATCTAGGTGATCCATGTAAGGGAGGAGAGTGAGAAAGTCTAGCCTTATGCCGCTAGTTCCACTCACCCTCGTGCATGTGTGTGTAAGTGAGGTTAGAAGCACCTCATAGGAGTCTATGCCCGAGTATGCTACAACCTGTATATGTATAGTACAAAAGCATGGCATCTCACTCTAAGAGTCTGTGCTCTGGTTCCAAGAATAATCACCTTGCCTAAAAGAAAAATGGAGACATCTCGCTCTAAGAGTCTGTGCTCTGGCTCCAAGAATGACCCATTGCTCAAAAAGTGTAATGTTTATGTCATAAGCAAAGTAGAACAAGGATACCTACCTTCATCACAAAAGAAGATACCCCAAAAATGCAACAATGTCATAGATCCAAGCAAGAGAGTTTTGCACTCTTTAAGCAAGGATAAGATAGTTGAAAAGGGATATCTTGTAGTATGTGTAAAGGAGATCCTTAGAGGAGAAGAGATCTTTGTACAAAAGACACCTATCCCCGAGAGGAATTGTCTTAGACAAATATAACATCTTCTAGAATAAGACAAAGAAGAGAATAAGAATGCAATACTTCCTTCTTTTGCGAGGTGAAAGTGCTTCTTAATGAAGGATGACGCTCTTTTTAACCCAATTGGGAGAGTGAATTCATTATGGATGTATTTTACCAAGTGCAAAAGAGGTTGTAGTCAAGGACTTACACCTCTTGTAAGAGAGAATCCTTGAACAAACAACAACAAATGCATACAAGGAATAACATCAAGTAATAAAGTTCACACCATCCACGAAATAGGAAAAAGTGGATCCTTAGATAAAAATAAGAAAAGATCATTGCCTCCCAAGGATGAAGGACTTACACAATCTTCTAGGGAGAGATTTAGACATAAACAAAATGTACTACATACTCACATGAGTTCATGCAAGCAAGACATTAGTGTATGTAAAATGCTCCTCACAAGAAGTGGGTAGGATAAGAAAGAGAATACACATCTTCTCCCATATCTAGGAAAAGAGAATTCTAAAGCAAAGATGATTAGTATTTCCACACTATTACCCCATAGGAACAAGAGATAACATAGAAAAATTAGGCTATTATGTTGCTTCAAAAATATGATTGCACTTGAAATTGTACCATCATGAATGACAATGAGCCCCCAGTAAATGAGCTACCAATGTCACATAATGATGAGCAACATAATAGCCATTAATGTTATTTAAAGACATGATAGATTGAATGAGGTGTTTGAATAGGACATGCTAAATTCTCAACTATAAGTGAGATCAAAAACATGTATAAAGTGATAAAAATTGAAGAAGAAAAGTCACAAGAAATCTTAGAAGAGGGATGAGTGTAATTTATTAGAGCCTTATCCCTAGAGGAAAGGACTTTATGATGAATAGGAGATAAAGATTCATAAGTGGATTTAGAAATTTGAGGGGAGTCATAAAGAGATTTGTTCATCGCCAAGATTTCCTTATGAGGGGAATGAGAGTTGATAGAAGTAGAAGATGATTTAGTTGAAGTGAGATCATCATCACTACTAAATATAGCATTCACATTTAGAGATGGTCTTTTAGATGCTTTGGTGGGCTTAGAAAGATTATATCCAAGTCCAAATGAATATTCATGCATGTTATGTTCTAAAGGAACTTTAATTCCTTGTTCATTTGCGCCACAACCATTTCCACTATAGCCACTTTTAGCCAAAATATGAAAACCACGATCATAACGATTAGCCATTTTAGAAAGAGAAGGTGGTTTTTCATAAGACAAAGAATCAAATTCTTCAGAATTAGAGATGTGAGGAGAAGAATTTTGAGAAGCAGCCACAAAATTATTGCTCATAGGTTCAGGTAAGACAGATTGATCTCTAGTTTCTTCCTTCTTTTTAACTTTAAACTCTCTAGGTGGAACCCTATACTCACCTACAAAGGTGGGATTGAAATCAAGAGATCCCCAATCATCTTCTGCAAGAACCCTCTCAGGATCAAAAGCCTTTTCATGTGTAGATTCAAGTTGAGAAGAATCTTCTTCAGGAACTTCAGACTCATCCAAAGAATTTTGATTATCAGAGGGTGATGATTCATCCATAGGTATCTTGTTTAACGAGTCATCACTAGAAGAGGAAGGCTTAGAAGAACTCCCTTTGGAAGTAGATGTTTGCAAACAAGCTTGAAAATTATTATCACCTATCAAGGTATATGTCTTATTATTATAAAGAAATTTAACTTGTCTATGCAATGTAGAGGGGACAGCTTGCATACTATGAATCCAAGGTCTCCCTAATAACAAGTTGTATGTTAGATTTCCCGACATAACATGGATAGGAGTAGGCAAAGTAACAGGTCCCACTGTGATGGGTAAGGTGATAATACCTAATGAAGACTTAGCCACATTATCAAAGCCTCGAATGGGACGAGAGTCGGGCTCAATAAGGGATGTATCCACATTCATCTTATGCAATAGATTAATGCTACACACATTAAGGCTAGAACCATTATCTACCAGTGTTCATCTTATAGCAGTGTCATTTATGATAACCACAATCATCAAGGGATCATATTGATGTTGAATTTCACTAGTAGGCAGCTCATCTTGTGTGAACACAATTTGACCTTTAGGATTCATCACAGAGTTAACCAAAGACACTATATTACTAGAAGTATTAGGTGGAGGAACATTCAAATATTTCAAGGCATCTTGTAACATTCCATGATGAGCAGAAGAAGTTTGGATCAAATCCCAAAGGGATATCTTAGTAGGGGTAGCTTTAAGTTGTTCTATGAGATCATATTCCTTACCAAGAACTTGTGAAATACATGGAGCTTGCGGAAGAATTGGTTGAGGATTAGGAAGAGAAATTGGAGTAACAGGAGGAGGATTAGGCTGCCTATTATTTCTAGTATTATAGGTATGAGCAACCACATTATAACTCTCTCTAGTCAGTTTCTTAGCATACTCATAAGGGCTCTTAGTAGAATAACCTCCTTGCACAGTAATAATAGGTTTGTTAGGACTGCAAAAAGAATCATTAGCATAACCACCTTGAACCACTAAGATAGGCTTATTTAAAGGTTGAGAATTTTGAGAAGGACAAGCACCTTGGATAGTGAAGAGAGGTTTGTTAGGTGTTTCATTCACATGTATCAAATTGATTGAGGATGGTTTAGGGGAATGAACAAAAGTGTTGGAAGAATTGTTGATAGTCTTCTCTTGCACTAAAATCTCATCATGGATTAAATCAATTTTAGGAGAGAGACAAGGGGTAGGCATTGATGTTCTAGTAGGTAGAGTAATACTAGGAAAGGTCATATCATCCTGTATCATCAAAGGATCTACATGGGGAATAAACTCTCTAGGAGAAGGATCAACATTACTCTCTAAGTCTCACTTTTGAGAGGGAGATCTTTGAAAAAGATGTTAACCATCTTGCTTTGAACTAGGGTATCCTTATGAGTAGAACCAAGTTGAGGAGAGGGAGATGCTTTATTTTTAGAGGGAGAATAATTGAGATTCAAGGAAGGTGAGAAACTATTAAGGGAGTTTTCAATCTTGATTTCATCCCCTTTGGCTAGGGTTCTCTCATGGGGTAGAGAATAATCTACACCTTCTTCTAATGGTTCATCCCAAATAGTGAAGTGGTTGAAAGGAGTGTTTGAAGTATTGTCAATTTCGGGAGAGGAGATAACATTGTTTATTAATTCCTCATCCTTAGGAGGGAAAGTATCAATAGATGTGTTAAACTCATCCTCTTTCCTCAAAATATGTTCAATATGATCTTTAGGGGAGAGAGAATTAAGGAAATTGCTTATTATTTCATCTTCTTTCTCTAAGGGATGCTTATGGGTAAGACAAACTTTAGGAGAAGGGTAAGCATTTATCATTAATTCATCATCTCTAGTGGGAATTTTGTTGGAAAAGGAAATGCCATCACTAGGGAATGTAGGGATCATGTCATCTACTTCCACAAAAGGATCCTCATGAAGGGAGTGTTTTTTAGGAGAAACATGAACATATTTCTCCAAAGATTCATGCTTAGGAAGGAGATCTTTGAAAGAAGTGTTCATAACCTCTTGTTGCACTAACATGCCCCCATTGGAAGGACCACCTTTAGGAGAAAATAAGTCAATGTCCATCAATGCCTTTTCACTTAGAGAGGCATCATGTAGGGAAGGTGAAGTAACATTAAGAAAGGTGTTTATGATATCATTCTCTTCCCCTAGGATAGCTAAATAGGAAGGGCACATTTTAGGAGAATTGTCAAGATCACTCTTAAAGTATTCATCCTCAGAGCATGGGAGAGTCTCAAAGGGATTGGTAGAAACTCTTTTGGGCACTAAAATGTTGTTATAGATGGGGGGAGGTTCTTTAGGAGAAGGAAAAATTGAAACAAGGGAAGCTAACCCATTATCACATCTATGAAATGAATGCATCATGACAACAATTTTCCTCTTTCAAATGATAACACATGCAAAATAGAAGGAAATGTTTGATTTTAACCAATGTAAGCACTTAGAATGTAGATTTAGAAAATGAAATTTATGATTCAAATGAGTTCCTAAATCAGATTTGAAATTATTGATCCCAATTAAGCTATCCACAAGTTCAACTTTGAATTGAAAAAATAGGGTTTTAGCAAAAATTTCCTCTAGATTTTTGAATCTTTGAAGAAACTAAAACTTGTAAATACAAATTTGAATTTGAAATAGCATAAATACTCAAATTTGAAAACATAAATCAGGATTAGAGAAGATTGGAGTTCACGCCGGGTTCACCAAAATGTGTGGGGGAAAAAATGAAACTAAGCAAACATGCCCTAATCTCACTTTCAACCACACACTTGTGGAATACGAAAGAGCCTAGAGGTATCACAAAATTGGCTACTCCCTTTTGTGGAAGAGAGAGCCATGGGCTACCTATTAGGATTTCTATTCCTTTGTTGTAATTGAAAGATAAAATGATGCAAGTTCAATCCCTAACCCCAAAGTGCAAGTATGAACTAATAACGAGATTGCAGAATTGAACTTAAACAATGGAAAGCTATAAACACAAGGACAAGACAATAATGAAAATGCATACCCAGAGTTAAAATCTGAGTGAAAATGTTCGGGATGGGGGTGCGGGCGCCACTGTCCTGATTCTGCCCTTGAAACTGCTCCGGAAACTACTGTTTTGCTACCTGAAAAGCTGTCAAAAATGCTGAAAACTATTGTCTGACAGAGGGACCAGGGCACCCAGCGCCCCTATCCTGGTAGGACCAGGGCGCCCCACGCCCCTGTCCTAGTCTTTTGCTCTGAAATTTGGTATGGAGTTCTGTCTCGGCCTGCTTTTCTCGGATCTGCAACTTGCGGCATCGTCCGAATCTCGAAACCTGCACTTATATCTGAAAAGGGTATGGTGGGCGGCTATATAGGGTTTTGCCTTAGTCAAACCCCCGCTTTGGTGATTTCCACCTCCACGAATAGCCAAGTTGTATTGTAAAGGTAGTGTGTGTGCAGACCTTGTGTGTGTGCAAGATCCTAAAATGCAAATAAGCAAACTAGAGCAACCTAGAAAGTAAACCCTAATTGCTTGTAAATGATAATGTAAATGCTCCAAATCAAGATGCAAAGTGATCTAAAGCATGAATACAAATTATATAATGAGGCTTATGCAAAGAGATGAAAACAACATGAAATCATACCCAGCCCCAAGGGAGGGGTACAAGCCAATCTTCAGTCGGTGATCCCCTATTGCTCTTCAATGTCTTCAAAGCCCTAAATGGATGAATGAAATTGATAGATGCTTGAAGGATGGATGTTGAATGTTGTTGAAGTCTTGAAAGATCTGCCCTTTCGCTGCATAGAAGGTCCCTCAAAACCAAAATTCGGATCCTTTCCAATGAAGAAAGAGAGCTTTTATATATGAAACCCTAGGTCTTAATTTCAACTTTTGGCCGACCTAGAGATTGAATCTCCCACCAATTTCTTGGGGTTAAGCTTTATTTTATGATTGGATTGTGCTCCTAAAATTCGGGGAAAAATGTCCGGGACCATGTGCACTCTGGGCACCATGGTCCCGACAACTTTTCATCAAATTTTCAGGGCCGTCGGATATGATGATTTTAGAGAGAATCCCGAAGTTACAAGTGATTTCGAGATGTTTTGACCCCTGACATCAAGCCACCAAGCTCAAAATAGGACTTAATTAGGGTTTTTGATTAAATGATGTATTGGAAGAATAAAATGACAAGGGCACACTTTAATGAAAAGGACCCAACTTTATGATATGGGAGATGATAAAATAGGACCTTAGACCTAATTAATTTAATTAATTAAGTGCTAAAGGGGAAATGCAATGCAAAATGCAAAATTCGCCAAGGCGGGTGCTAAACTAGGTGGGAAATTGTACCACCCTAGAAAGTGCGTACAATTTATGACGCTACAGTTATATCCTTTTCTTCAATAGTTCCACCTACTCCTTTGATTTGATTGACAATCTCCTTTAGTCTTGTACGATACTGGGTTATGTTCTCACCTTCGTTCATCCTTATAGATTCAAGTTGTCCTCTTAGACTGTCTACTTTTTCTCTTTGAACATGTTCATCACCACCATATATAGATATGAGTTTGTCCCACATTGCCTTTGCATCATTGCAGCCTTCTAGATCATTAAACTCTGAGTCGGTCAATGTAGATGTTATTTCAATCATTGCTTGGATATGTTCTTGCTTTGCCTTTATTTCTTCCATAGTCAATGGATAGGTGCTCGGTGTGATGAAATCATTCTCCAAATAATATACAACATATTCTACAATTCCTGATAGGTGCAGCTTCATCCTTTTCTGCCATGTAGAGAAACTTGACTTGTTCAGCTTCGGTGCATCCCTGATATACATCTTTGGATCTTTGCCTCAAGTACCTTTAAACTTTTCTTCCAGAGCTCTGATACTAATTAATAGTTCTGATACTTAATGTAAGTACAAATCCAATAGCCAACAAGATGAGATGGGGGGTGAATCATACAAACTTAATCTTCCATAAAAACATCAAATTCAACCTTGGTAACATATACTTCAGTAATATAACCAAAACTGCTAAACATGCAAACTCAAAAGCATATAAACATCATAAACCTCATAACACCAGATTTAACATGGAAACCCAAATAGGGAAAAACCACTGTGGGATTTCAGACCCACTAAGAAATATACTCTTCTAGAGTATGCTCGATTAAAAGCAAATCCTATTAAAGATTACAAACACATTGCTAGATGTGACCCGGTTAAGGGATTTCCCTCAGATCTGTTAGGATCTTCACCTTGTTAGAAGTGACCTTGTTAAAGGATTTCAAACACTCAATCAGAATGTCACCTTGCTAGAGGGTTTTACACATAAGACTATTAAGTCCACTCGGTTACGAGATTTTCTATCACTTTCACAAAATAATAGTAATAAAAATCTATCTTAAACTTCACATCTAAAATGCTAAAGCAGATTCTTATTTGCTCAATACAATCTAGACATAGAACTAATCTTGTCCATCTGCTAGGCTTCTGTACTCTGTTATTCAAACAGGTCTTCAAGCTTTTGTGCTCGATAATCACTATGTAGCATCCTTGTGCATACATTTGCCCGCATACATTGTTTATCAATAGTTCCCTATTTATAAACAATTTGCCAACTGCTTAATCTCCTTGATCACACTTCCCATGATCAATCATAGCCATCAGATCTTCAAACTTGTCCAGGTTCAATGTATCCTTTGATCTGAAAAATGTTTTACCCCACCTACGAACTTGTATACATTTCTTGGAACTTGTGCTAGGGTAATGCGGTTCAATCTGCGCTGTAGATCTTCATGCTAATTTTCCTTTGCCATAGATTCATTAACAAACTTTATGCACAACATACCAATCATTTAATCAGTTCGAGCTCATCAGCTTCCTTCATAAAATAATGCATGTAACCATTTAATGTATTCTGTTACAGCTCGGTTACAACTCGGTAACAACTTGGTAAATACTAAACTTCACTCAGTAGACATTTCACCTTCATTAACTGATAGCAATAACCTTAGGGTTTACCAACTAGGTTCTTTGCTCAGTAACATAGTATAGTATTAACCTTACAATTTACAACATATGTATCATGTTAAAACAATCTAAACATCATGATCTCATCATTGTCTGATTCGGTAATAATTGCCCATTGAATACCTTATTCATCCCCTTATTCATCATATTCTTTCTATGTCTTTTACCAACATCTTTATACTCATCAAATCATACTTCTCAAGATATGGCAACATCATACTAAATTAGAAAATCAATTTCTTGACATCAATGACAAAATAATAATATTAAGACAGTAAATCATCCTTAATCAGTTATATCCATAATCATCAACAACCTTCTCAATATCCTTATTGAAATGCCAACAATCTCTCATTGTCTATTATAATGACAAATGTCAACACTAATTTAATGCATTGTAAACAAGGTGTTAAAGAAAAAGTGACTGATTTCATTGGTAGATATAAGCATTTATGTTCTCAAATTTCTTTTCAAGTGTCTGATAATGATATTAAAAGAATTTGCATTTGTAATTTGCAAAAAGATATTAGAGACAAACTTCTCCTTTTTGAGTTTACTTCCTGTCCGCATTGTGTGCAACACTTCACAATTATCAACTGAGTGTGAGTCAAATGGAGCAATACACTCCTATGGCTCCGAGTGATAAGGGTGACAGTGCTCAACAATTGTTTGCGAAGTTAAAACCAAGCAAAGGATTCACCAAATTCAATGACACCATCAACAACAACAATGTGAATGCTACAACAGGTGTGCCTCCTATTTCTAAATTTTTCAAAAGAGAAAGACAATTTACTCCTTTGAATGAACCTTTACATAACATTATGTCTCAGTTGTTACAAAGAAATGTTATCAAACTTCCTCCAATAAAAGAAATTGACCCTTCTAAGGCAGCTTCACCCTACTTTGATAATAATTCCTTTTGTCAATTTCATCATCAACCTGGTCATGACACTAAGAAATGTTTTGCACTGAAAAGTAAGATTCAATATTTAATTGATAATAATACTATATCTATGGTAGGTGTGAATGATAAGGGAAACAAATTAGTAGCTCCTAATCAAAATCTTAATATTTTTACTATCCTTTACCTTCTCATACCTCTAACATGATTGAGACTGAACATACCTCTTTCTCTCCTTTTGATGTGACTACTATGGCTCAAAATTTGGTGAATATGGTAGAGAAACAAAGAAAACCTAAGGACTTATGTATCACATTTGACCCTAGTGAGACCATTAGAGCACCCAATGGACCTCTATACATAGTTACGAAGATTCAAGATATGCCTTGTCGTGGTGTGCTTATTGATCCCTCTTGCATGGTTAATGTCATCACTGAGGAGTATATTTTCACTTTACATTTGCATAAACCAATCTATGATGATACTAATGTGGTTGTTAAGTTATTCGATGGATTCTCTTGTCCTACCATTGGTTCTATTACACTTCCTATTAAGGTTCACACTAAAACTATAGATGTCAACTTTGTTATCATTCCTTCCTTTGAGCAATTTCATGTGAAATTGGGCTACCCTTGGCTATCTTCCATGAAGGATATTTCTTCTCCAATCCATAAGTGTTTGAAATTTTCCCATAATTGAGAAATCATAACTGTTAATCATAGCTTATTTCGACCAATCGAAATAAGCCCTGGTGTTCCTATTGATTTATTTTGGCCTAAATAATTTCAATCTCTTCCATCAAGAAGTGATGCTCTTTTTCAATCTTATCAAAAGTGGAAGAAAGATATGATCCTATCCTTGAGCCAACCTAGAACTGCAACAATTGACATTCCCATCCTTCTTGAAGATGAGGTTCTTCCCTTGACAGATAGAACTAATCTCCCTCCTAAGGAAGATTCTCAACCTATTCCTATGGATGAAACTATACCTTCTCCAAAGAAGAACAACAATATTCCTCCTAAGGTTAGACTTGTACCTCCTCCTCATGATGGACCTGGTCTCCTTCCTACACCAAACATTCCTCCTTTATATGGTGCAGTTCCACCTCCTTGCTCTTATAGAGAGAAGAGACTTGCCTCTCCTCTTGTTCAACCTAAAAGACCCCAACCTAAACCTCCAACTACTAAAGATGAGAATATTCCTCCTTCAACAAATATTCCTCCTCCTTCTCAGTCTTCCGCTAAGACTCGATAGAATCATCATGCGAGAGAACGTCAATGAAAGCGTCGTGCTCGAGCTCATGAAGTTGTTCCTCAAAACATTCAATTTCCCAACACTCCAATAGATGACATGATTCCCTTTTGTCCTAAACAAGATGTTGAAACTACATCTCCAAATCATAAGTTGCAAAAAACATGTGATGGTTTTATTCCTATTCATGTTTGCACTCCTCTTTCTATAAATCTTGATGAGGAAATAGGTGAAAATGTTATTCATGATGGCAACACAACTCCTAATACTTCTGATAGTGACTATGAATATGTTGATGTGGACAAACATTTATCTGCAGAATTTTCAAAAGCCTTAATCCTAGCTCCTAGAAACGAACAAAGTGACTTAGCACATGAGCATAGTCCTTGTTTGGATTTTGTGATAGCTCCATTTCTTGCACTCGATGTCGCTCCTCTGGTGTGTTTACCGCCTTACCGAAATAGTTATCAGCAAGATCGGGAGGTGGATGATGTGCTAGATTAGCTTCATTAGCACTGTAGATTCTCTATCTCTCTCTCACTTTTCTTTCTCTTTTGTGCTCATCCTTCTATGTGTATCCCCGTTCTTCTATGTTCACTAGTAATGTCTACTTGAGGACGATGCAAAGCACTGAGATCTCTTTTGGTCTCTTTCAGTTGACTAAAAAGACACCTTCTATTCCCCTTCTTCCAAGGTAGTTTCCTTTCTTTGGGGAATGACAACTATTCTATGCACATATAAATATGATATACATGAGTTATCAAAAAACATACCGACCCTGAGGAAAGAGAAACTACCTTGTGCTTGGTGTTTTGTGTTCATTATCCTTGGTTTTATTCCTCGATTGGGGGCTAAATCCTTGTGATAATGTGCTCTCTCTCTCTTTCTCTCTTGGGTGTATCCTACCTTAAAGAAATCAGTCCAGATAACGCATGCACAATTGCTTTAATGTGGGGGCATACACTCCTCTCATATTTTTCTTCTTGATACTCAAAGTTACTTAGTGAACTTGGCTTTGCTTTGTAATTTTTGGTATCCTTTATTTTCATGACTCATAGTGAGGGGAACCTTGCTACTTGCGGTCATGGTTCTCTCTCTTGATCTTCCTTTTTTATTTGTCCATCAATGTCGTAAGATCCTTAGTCCACTTGGGGCTTGGTGTATCTTGCCTCCTTGACGTGGTGAAAGTCTTTCAATCATGTTTCCTTGTAGTTTACCGAAAGTATTGGAGTACGCTTATACTCCTGCTAAAGTAGGGGCTAAATGTAGCATCATAAAATTGCGACCTTGCATTTTTCAACCACATTTGGGTCTTCACCTTGGCGAATAGAATTCCCAAGCCTAATTGGAGACCTGAGACTTTCTCAATCCGCAGAAACTGCACTTTCTCGCATCCCACACTGCATAAACCCTGCTTTATGTCCTGGATAAGGGTAGGATAGGGGCATGGTGCCCTTTTCCTTACCCTTTTTTGGGCCCACTCTGCATTTATCTTCCATTGAGCTTTGCAACTTTGAAGCGGTAAAATTTTCCCTATGTCGGCCTATGATGAAAAATTAGTCAATTAACCCTAATTGGCGAATATATAAGAGGTATTTGCATAAGCCAATAAGGACAGATGAGTTCACTAAGTGGAAATTGTGATCCTAAGAAAAATCAAGCATTCCTTTCAAGCATTGAGCATACTCAAGTCTCCTTTCAAGGCTAGGTGTTTCATTCAAGTCAAGGATTCAACCATTGAAGAGGAGATCTCTTGTGACATTCAATTGCACATATCCTTCAAACAACTCTATCAACATTTCAATTGTACCCTCACTAGAGGTGAATTCCATTTTAGTCATTTACTTTCATTACTTGCAAGTACTTTTCATCATTTGGTTAATTCTAAAACCAGGGTTTGACCTAAAGCCAAAGCCCTAATCCCAACAACATTTTCTCTCTTTTCTGTGTGTAGGTTGTAGGTGCACAACTATATTTGCAGATTTGGACTTCATTTTCAGAGGTTGAAAAACCCTTTTGGTCGCATGGATTTTTCGGAGGACCATGTGCACTTTCAACATGGTCTTGATAACTTTCGCTCAAATTTGCAAGGGAGCTTCGTTTGACATTTTACTGCTAATTCCAGGTGCACATCTTCATCCCACATTTCTATCTCAAGTTACAACCATTTTTTTTGTCATATTTATACTTGGTCTTAAATCGCATTATTCAACCTATTGCATTCTAAAAGAGGGGTTAATTTTACTTTCCAAATTCATTATCAATTCACTTGGAATTCAATCTCTCTCTTGAGATTGGATCTAGTGAATTCTCCCCCCTCTTTTAAATGTAATGTGTGTGAAAAGGTTAAGGAGAATCTTTTGTGTAACTTTCACTCCTCTTGAGGTGAGAAAAACTTTCCTCTTGATTTCTTCATCACCCCTTTTCACCACCATTATAGAAATAAAATTGTCAATGCAAATGATAGAAGATCAAAATAACAACACAAAGTTAGTGTCCAACAGAGAACTCCAAAAGCTAAAGAATAAAAATATCTTAGGAGAATGTAAGGAAAATTTGTAAAATACAATTGTAGGGCAATAGAATGGAATGAAATATAATACCAAGACTTGCTAGGAGTGAGTATATATAGAAAATGAGAGGGGAGAGGTAGAAAATACAATGAATGGGAAGAGACCACCACAATAGCCTAAAATATAAAAACATAACTTCCAAGGAAGATGTTGACACCTTGCACCCACTCACACTAATATTCAATTTAATAATGGACTAAGCAAGCCTAATTAAAAGTGCATGAAAAATTTATGTGTAGGAAAATAAATAACCTACTAGGAAATAAAAACTTGCACTGACACAAGAATTTTGTTGAGAATTAAACAACGAGGCTTATTTTTTTTATTTGAAATTCTAGACATTCTATCATAGCATTCGTAGTGTAGTAGTGTCATTATAAGAGTATCTAAATATTCTAGTAGAATGTCATTGGCTTTTTTATTTATTTTTATTTTTTCATGTAATAAGTTTAATGGGAGCCTACATAGAAGTTGAAGCAAGAGAAAACCAATGCATTGTTAGATGGTTAGTTTAAACCCAAATAAACATAAAAAAGCAAATAATGTATTGTGGAGGAGAAAAAACGAGATCGGGTGACTAGGACCTAATCCCACTTTAGCCAACACATTGGGAATATGAAAGAGCCTAGGAAGATAGCTCACTTTGGCTACTTCTTGTGAGAAAGAGAGAGCCAAGGATTATCTCTTAGGGTTTCTATTCCTCTTGTTGTATATTAAGATAACATGTGAAAGATTGATCAACTAGACTAGGAGAGAAATTTGTAGAACTAGAACTGAGATACTAAAATCAGAGAAGGGGGAGGAATTTTAATGTGTACTTGATGTTAAAAATTGATCCAAACTGACCAAGACTAGGGCGCCACACCCCTGTCCTTAATGATTTGACAGAGAGTTGCAACTGAAAGGCTGCAAACCTGAGATCCTAAGCCTTCACCTTGTTTAAAATCACTAAAATTAAGGGGGAACAGGGTGCCATGCCCCTGTCCTGGACAGGACCAGGGCACCATGCCCCTATTCTTGATGGATTTGGGGCAATTTGAGGCATTGGGATTGTCTGTGTGCCTTTTGTTGATCCGGGAAGCCTTCCAGGTACTTGTTTCTACACCTGCAACTGAAAAAAGAGGTTTTGGGTGGCTATATAGGGTTTTGCCTTAGTCAAACCCCTGTGTTAGTGTTTTCCACCTCCACAAATAGATGATAATGTATTGAAAATGTGTGTGCAGGAATCTTGTGTGTGTGCAAGACCCTAGGATGAATGTAAACAATCTAGAGCAACCCTAAATGCTTGTAATTGACAAAGTAAATGCTCTAAATAAATGTTGCAAAGTGATCTAAAGCATGAATTTAAATGTGCTTATGAGTGTAAAGAAGCTCATACAAAGACATGAAAACAACATGAAATCATACCCAACCCCTAAGGGAGAGGTACAAGCCAATCGTCATTCGGTGATCTCCTATTATTCTTCAATATCTTCAAGGCTCCTAATTGATGATGAATTCTTGATGAATGTTGTTGAAGACTCCACACAAGCTTCTCTTTCACTACATAAAAGGCTCCTTGTGATCGCTTGTTTTTAGATCTTCTTAGATCTTAGTTCTATCCCTTCAAATGAAGAAAGAGAGCTCTTATGTTTAAAACCCTAGATCTTAATTTCATCTTTAGGCCGACCTAGGATTTGAATTTATCACCAATTTATTGGGGTTAAGCATTATAATATCATAGAATCATGCTCCTAAAATTTCGGGGACCATGTTGCAATTGCACATGGTCCGACCAATTTTTGACCAATTTTCCAAGGTCATTAGATATGATGATATTTTAATGAATTCCCAAATTATAGTTGATTTCGAGATGTTTTGATATGCAAAATCAGGCCTTAAAGGTCGAAATAGGACAAAATTAGGGTTTATGATTTAATGATTTATTAGAGGAATAAAATAAAAAGGGGCACACTTAGGGTAAAGGGCCCAATTTTATGATGTGGGGAATGATAAAATATGACTTTAGATTTAATTAATTTAATTAATTAAATGCTTAAAGGGAAATTACAATGCAAGATGCAAACACACTACTTGGCAGGTGCTAAACTAAGCATAAAATTATGCCACCCTAGAAAGGGTGTACAATTTATGATGCTACATTTAGCCCCCACTTTAGCAGTCATATGACACTACGTGCATATGCAAGCTAAAGTAAAGAAAAGTAAACATTCATGAAAAAGGATATATCCACAAGTTATCAGACGAAGCCCCCAGCGGTGTCTGTAGTACACAGTTGGGAACCACACCCTACAAAACTACATGTTAGATAAAATCACAGCATCACCTAAATTCTTACTAAGGAAGGTGATGAAAATTCAAGGGTAGCTATATGCCCCCCTATTGTGGCTTGCTAATTTTAGTGAGTTAAAATAGGGTATCATGTTTACCACATCGAATTGTGAAAGAAGATTGATGACAAATGCTCACAAGAAGATTTGATACAAGATAAAAAACTAATGGAGAATCATTTGGTAAGAAAGAGAACTAAACCTCAATTCCAACACAACAAAGAGTGTGAGGATTTGAGAGTTCTCTAAAACAAGATGAAATATTTAAATGGAAACAAATGCAAGGGATATATTCCAAAAATGCAACTCCATAAAGGAAACTGGAAAATAATGGAGGATTGAAATGACATCAAAGAGAGATTATTTATAGAAACACTCCTAAAATAAGGCAAGATATCCTCATCAGAGACATGCACACTCACAAAATAGAAGGGTTTATTATAAAAGATACTGCTCAATGAAGAAAAGAAATTGATGAATGATCAAAGACTTCCAACACCAAGGAGGAGGTCCCAATTAAGGATATGCACTTGAGATCCCCATTAGGGATGCTTGTTCCAATATGAGAGAAGGAATTCAAATATGAATACACCTCTGCAATCAATAAGAAATCCTTATATCTATGACACTACTTCACAAAGGGAAAATTTTAATCTTAAGAAGGAGAGATGTTTGAAATCACTCTTGCTCCCATATATGTATGGAGAAGAGATGAGATAGGAATAGGTTATTATGTTTCTTCCAAAAGTATGATTGCACGTGAAATTGTACCATCGTGAATGACAATGAGGCCCCAGTAAATGAGCTACCAATGTCACATAATGATGCACAACATAATAGCCATTAATGTTATTTAAAGACATGATAGATTGAATGAGGTATTTGAATATGACATGTTAAATGCTCTATTATAAGTGAGATTAAAAACATGTATAATATGATGAATGTTAAAAAATCTTTAGAAAGAGAGAAGTTTATAGGAGAAGAATAGGCCACTAAGTCATACTTTTCTTGCACACAAGAAATCTTAGGAGAGGGATAAGTATAATTCATTAGAGCCTTATTCCTAGAAGAAGGGATTTTAGAATGAGTAGAAGGTAAAGTCTCATAAGTGGGATTAGAAATCTCTTGAGGAAATTAATAAAGAGATTTGTTCATCACCAAGATTTCCTTATGAGGGGGATGAGTGTTGAAAGAAGTAGAAGATGATTTAATTGAGGTGAGGTCATCATCACTACTAAATATAACATTCACATTGAGAGATGGTCTTTTAGATACTTTGGTGGGCTTAGAAGGATTATATCCAAGTCCAAATGAAGCCTCATGTGTGTTATGTTCTAAAGGAACTTTAATTCCTTGTTCATTTGCGCCACAACCATTGCCATCATAGCCATTCTTAGCTAAAATGTGAAAACCAAGACCATAAAGAGATGCCAAATCAGAAAGAGATGGTTGTGCCTCATAGGTCTTAGTGCTATATGAATTAGAGGAAGGATTTGAAAAATTATCTAAATTAGAAGTAGCCACAAAGTGGTTACTTAGCTCTTTAGACAAAGTGGGTTTCTCTTTAGGTTCCTCCTTAGATTTATCCTTCTTAGTCTTAGATTATTTCCAAGATACTCTATACTCTCCTATAAAAGTAGGGGTAAAGTATAGAGATCCCCAATCATCATCTGAGAGCACTCCTTTGGGAGAAAAGATATCCTTAGGAGGAGATTTGGATTGAGTAGAAGATTCAAGAGTACTAGAAGGAACAAGATCATTAAAGGAAATAGATGTTGTAGACACCTAAAATTGTCATGTCTAATTAAATAAATATTTATTTAATTACTTTAGCCTAATTCTTCTATTAATTAAATAAATCTTTATTTATTTAATTAATTCATTTATCCTCTTCTAGCCTTATTTCTCATTTAAATAAATACCTTTATTTATTTAAATTATCCCTTTTCCTAAATTAAATAAATATCTTATTTATTTAATTATCCCACTTCCTCTATTAATTAAATAAATTTTTATTTATTTAATTAATTCATTAGCCTTTTCCACCTATGACACATGTCATTCATCTCTTAATTCCTACAATACCTACCCTCTCGTTATTTTCATATTTTCTCTACCTACCCTCTAATCATAGCCGACCATTTATCTTTTACACCTCTTAAACTTATCCCGCCATTTCTTATAGTGTCTTCTATATAAGGAGATGCTTCCTTCATTATCAAACCTAACTAAATTGCTCACTGAACTATACTACACCTTTTGCACTTTCATATGTGATCCTACTTGCAACCACACTTCTGTTCTTTGTTGAGCTCTTGTGCACATATAAAATCTGAGAGCAAATATATCAAGCAAGATCAATGGAGATAGGAAGAATGGAGATCCAAACCCTATTGGACATGTGATGGTATAATCTTTGTGATTTCATTTGATTTGCATTGTCTTAGGTAATCTTCATATGTTATGGTGGATCTTTGTTGTTGTTAGGCTAGGGTTTTGTGGTTTAATCCATAAGAATTGTGCTTGACTTATTTTGAACAATCAAACATTCAAGACCAAACATCAAAATATTGTGTCTTTTGTGTCTTTCAAGTGTATGTAAAACATTTTTACATCAAACAACACACTTTTCTTTGATTCATTTTTGAGTCTAAACACTTGCAAACATTGAGTCTTCATCAACACTATGTCCTCTTGTCATGAAAAACAGTCAAATATTCAAATTTGGTCACAACAAACAACTTCACAGATTGGAGAAATTGCACAAAATTTTTAGAAACACGTCTGTGTCTGACAGACCCGCGTCTATGTTCTCTTGAGCAACATTGCACTTACAACATCTCAAAAATGCGTCCATGTCGGACAGAACCACGTCTGTGTCATTTAAGCGCATATGTGTCTAACAGAATAGCGGCTGTGTCCTTTAAGTGCATCTGTGAAGTATGCAGGCATGTCTGTGTTCAAAATTGAAAACTTTCATAATCCAGCAAACAAGGAACATTCAGTTTCAGACTTATTGAGCTTCCTAGGTTATCTCTCTGGGTTTTCATCTAGCATTCAACCTGTCTTTGGGTCTCACAAAGTCCATCATTGCTTTACACCTTACATTACATTCACATTTGTCTAAACTTGAGTCAAAAGGTCACTTGCTTGTCCTCATCATACTTTGTCAACACACTACATACAACAACATTTTGCTAAGTGGTCCCTCATCAAGGTCTATCACCTTTGGGTCTCATTTGGTCTTACTTAGATTCAAGGTCAACTTACCTCATCAAGAGAAACTATCATCTCTTTGGAAGCCACACCTACTCTACTACATACATACTTGGTCTTACACTTTGGATATTGCAAGTACACTTCAGATTCATTTACATTCCATCCAACTCTTGGTCTTTCATATCTTTCCATTTTCATCTAGTCTCACACATCTTGGTCAATACCTAGTTCATGGTTGAAACTCGTTCCCAAAAATCTAGGAGAGAAACTAAAGAGGCTCAAGAGTCTGCAAACATGAGTTCCTATGAATATGACAATGATATCTTTTTCAATTCTGATCATAACACATTACCTGACATGGATTCCTATAGAAACATTCCAAATGTTGAGAACATGGACACTACAAACCACAATGACACACACAATGACAATATGGACAATATTTCAGTACATTTAGCAAAAGTGGAAGACACCATTATGGATCCCCGTTTCAATCGATTGGTTAAGGAGAGATAGACAGTATTTTCTACAAGTGATGGCACATAGTGGAGCCAAGATCCCTCATGATTTTGACATGTCTCAAATAATGGAAAATCAACCTTTGCAACAACCTCACCTCAACATGGATCAAAGGAGGCCTAATAGTGGAAAATCAATCTTTATGGGTAAGACAAGCTTTAGGAGAAGGGCAAGCATTTCTCATTAATGCATCATCTCTAGTGGGAATTTTGTTTAAGTAAAAAGAGGAAATGACATCACTAGGAAAAGTAGGGACAATACCTTCTTCTTGCACAAAATGATCCTCATGAGGGGAGTATTCTTTAGGAGGGAGATTAACATATTTATCCAAAGATTCATGCTTGGGAAGGAGATATTTGAAAGATGTACTCATAACCTCTTGTTGCACTAACATGCCCCCATTGATAAGACCAAATTTAGGAGAAGATAAGTCAATGTCCATCCATACCTTTTCACTTAGAGAGGCATCATGTAGGGAAGGTAAGGTAACATTAAGAAAGGTGTTCATGATATAATCCTCTTACTCTAAGATAGCTAGATGGGAAGGTTACATTTTAGGAGAATTGTCAAGATCACTCTTCAAATCTTCATTCTTAGAGCATGGGAGAATTTTGAAGGGATTGGTAACAACTCTTTTAGGCAATAAAATGTTGTCATAGATAGGAGGAGGTTCTTTAAGAGATGCAAAATTTGAAGCAAGGGAAGTTAACCCATTATCACATTTATGAAATGAATGCATCATGACAATAATTTTCCTCCTTCAAATGATAAAATATACAAAATAGAAGGAAATGTTCAATTTTAACCAACGCAAGCACTCTAAATGTTGATTTAAAAAATGAAATTTATGAGTGAAATGTGTTCCTAAATTAGATCTGAAGTTAATGATCAAAATTAAGCTATCCATGAGTTCAATTGTGAATTGAAAAAAAAATAGGGTTTTAACAAAATTGACCTCTAAATTTTTTGAAATTTGAAAGGAATTGAAACTTTTAAATGTAAATTTTAATTTGAAATAGAAAAAACACCCAAATATGAGAATATAAATCAGAATTAAAGAAGATTGGATTCACGTCGGGTTCATCAAAATGTGGAGGGGAAAAAGCGAGACCCAGTGACTAGGGCCTAATCCCACTTTAGCCAACACAATGGGTAAACGAAAGAGCCTAGGGAGATCAATCACTTTGGCTACTTCTTGTGAGAAAGATAGAGCTAAGGATTATCTCTTAAGGTTTCTATTCCTCTTCTTGTAAATGAAGATAACATGTGAAAGATTGATCATCTAGACTAGGAGACAAACTTGTAGAACTGGAACTGAGATACTGAAATCAGAGAAGGTAGAAGAATTTGAATGTGTACCTGATGTTAAAAACTAAGCCAAACTGAATAGGACTAGGGTGCCATACCCCTGTCCTTGATGATTTGACAAAGAGCTGTAATTGAAAGGCTACAAACTTGAGATCCTGAGCCTTCACCTTGTTAAAATTCACTGAAATTGAGGGGGACTAGGGTGCCACACCCCTGTCCTTGATGGATTTGGGGCAATTTGAGGCCTTGGGACTGTCCTTGTGCCTTTTGCTAATCCGGGAAGCCTTTTGGGTACCTATTTCTACACTTGCAACTGAAAAGAGAGGGTTTGGGTGGCTATATAAGGTTTTGCCTTAGTCAAACCCCTATATGGTGATTTCCACCTCTACAAATAGTTGATAATGTATTAAAAATGTGTGTGCATGAATCTTATGTGTGTGCAAGACCCTAGGATGAATGCAAACAATCTAGAGCAACCCTAAAGAGTAAACCCTAAATGCTTGCAATAAACAAAGTAAATACTCTAAATCAATGATGCAAAGTGATCTAAAGCATGAATGTAAATCCACAAATGTGCGTAAAGAAGCTCATACAAAGACATGAAAAAAACATGAAATCATACCCAACCCCTAAGGGAGGGGTACAAGCCAATCATCAGTCGGTGATCTCCTATTATTCTTCAATGTCTTCAAGGCTCCTAATTGATGATGAATGTTGTTGAAGGCTCCACATAAGCTTCTCTTTCACTACATAGAAGGCTCCTTGTGATCGCTTTTTCTTAGATCTTCTTAGATCTTAGTTCCATCCCTTGAAAAGAAGAAAGAGAGCTCTTATGTATGAAACCCAAGATCTTAATTTCGTCTTCAGGCCAACCTAGGATTTGAATTTCCTGTTAGGACCTGAAGGCAACTGAGAGGGGAGGGGGGGTGAATCAGTTGTCTATTAATTTCATCTAACTTAACCAAACTTAATGCATAATACCGGTAAACTAAACTTAATGCCGGTAGATAGTTTAACAGATAATAATAGTACTGGTAAAGTTTAATGCATGAAACAGAAAGACAAATAACATCCACAACATATAACACAAATATTTGTACGTGGAAACCCTATAAAGGGAAAAACCATGGTGGGAAACCTTACCCACAATCGGATGATACTGTTGCAGATAGTATGTGTGTACAAATGGGGTCTGCACATGCAGAAAGGCCAACTGCCTAGAGCTCACTGCTCAATCATAAAATGGGAGTCACACTAACTACAATTGGATGGTTAAATCCAATGATAATGTACTGCTCAAAATAACATCTTCATATGTTGGATTCAGTACTGGTTAAGCTCTGATTGTCTTCTTCATACCTTCCTTGAATCTTCAAATGATGTCTGCATGTATAGCTCTGCTTATATTTTCATATACCTTATTACAATCCTCTACCACACCTTCTCTCTTAATCTCACAAATGAGATCTTACATATATACCAAAACCTAAGACCAAATGTATAGGTCAGTTCACTAAGAATATTACAATTAAATCAATTACAAATGAATCAATATGTGATGCATCATGTCAGCTCCATGCATTTACAATAATAACCAATCAATAAAACATCTCCATAACGTGTCGTGCTGATTTGGAATAGATAATGCATGCTGGTCCATAACCTAGACCTATTTGTTGGTAACAACAAATATGCAAACTTGATTAGATCAAGTGTCCAAACAATGTCTTTGACATAACCAAGTAATCTCCAGATGATAATAGATCATCCTTAGTGCTGGTGAACCAGATACCGACGATTGTGCATAAGATACTGAACATGCTGGTGAACATAACCAAAGATCTTCAGTGCTGATAAGTGTTCACAAGTGTTGATAAGTGTTGACATCAATGACAAAACTAATGCAACACATCCACAATACCAACATTTCCTACCAATTTATTGGGGTTAAGCATTATAATATCATAGAATTATGCTCTCAAAAGTTTGGGAAAAATGTCAGGGACCATGTTGCACTTGCACATGGTCTGACCAACTTTTCACCAAAATTTTAGGATCGTTAGATATGATGACATTAGAGAGAATCCCAAAGTTACAATTGATTTTGAGATGTTTTGATATGTGAAATTGGGCCTTAAAGGTTGAAATAGGACAAAATTAGGGTTTATGATTTAATGATTTATTGGAGGAATAAAATAAAAAGGGGCACACTTAGGGTAAAGGGGTCCAATTTTATGATGTGGGGAATGATTAAATATGACTTTAGATTTAATGAAATTAATGAATTAAATGCTTAAAGGGAAATTACAATGCAATATGCAAACACACTAAGGTGGGTGCTAAACTAAGCATAAAATTATGCCACCCTAGCAAGGGTCTACAATTTACGATGCTACGAGTATAAACCGAGCTTCTTATACCTTGCAAGAGAGATTTCTCTCATGTTCCTCCGATTGAGCTATTGGTGAAGCCAAGGATGCACCCCTCGTTAACTTGTTTGGCTTAGTTCCTTGATTGGGATGTGGACTACTCTCCACACACAACAAGATTGGTTGGATTTGGATTGGATTTGAATGATGATGGATATGGATTAGATGAGAGAAGATTTGGGCATTATGATGGCATGATGGATTTTGGATTTCAAATTAACAACATAAAATTAGATGAGAAGTGGATATTTTGTGAGGAGAGGAGACTCCAATTTATAGATTGGAGAAGGCCAAAATGAAGGGCCAAGATTGATTTTGGGATAAAGGGTTGAGATCGATCTGAGAGGGAGCACATGGATTGAGAGGAAAAAGTGTGGGATTCAATAGATATGCCATAAAAACATTTCTTGTCTCCACACCTCTCAAGGTTCATGTGGAAGACCTCCCATGTACTTTGGGAAGAGAAAAAAGAATATAAAATTCCTTGGGAGGAGGAAGAAGGAATTAAAAATTCAAAAATAAGAGGATGTGTGGGAAGACTAAATGAGAAAAGGAATTAAAAATTCCTTGGGAAGAGGATGCACATAGAGATTCAAAGAATTTGTTTTTTTTTTAAATAATCAAGGTGATTAGGGATGTGCAAATGATTAAGGGGATTGATTAGCTAGCTTAATGAGGGATTAGAGTGCAAGTGAGAAAGTTAGGAGGATGTGACATGAGGAGAGATAATGAGTGGAGGAATATGAAATTAGAGAATACTGATAAGCATGGTTCTAGAAGAATTAATTAGGCTAAGTGGAGATTAGGAAAAGCGATTTGTAAGAATCACTTTAGTTAGGTTAATTAATTAAAATTAATTAACTAAGTGGGTTTTAGAAGAAATAATGGTTGAGGTGACTTTAGAAGAATGGGGAATAATTGATTTATTGATAAATTAATTGTAGAACACAAGATATCACTGAGAGGGGGGTGAATCAGTGATTATAAACAATTTCAAACAGTGTGTGCAACCGGTAGAATAATGAAAACACTAACAAGCAATCACACAGAAGAGCACATCACATAACACTGGATATACAACGAAAACCCAAAGTGGGAAAAACCTTAGTGAGAAATGTTGCTAGAGATCTATTTGTCCAATTCAGCCTCACAATGAAATAAAAGTTTTATAATGTTTAGGGCACCAACCCAAGGAGCACCAACCCCTAAAAATTTATGGGCACCTACCCAAAGGAGCACCAACCCCTAATCTATTCTAAGCACCAACTCAACGAGAACCAACCCCTGCATTGAGCACCCACTCAGTGAAATACAAGGAGATATAAAATTAATACAATGATAAGCACCCTTTTACAAATGAGTTTTGTAACCCTTGGAAACAAATCACTCTGTCGGTTGAACTCTTTTCTGTGATACTGCTTCTTCTCTACTAGATCTCAGCTCTCTTTGTCTGAATCCTCTTCAACTCAACTTCTTCCTTGTCAGATCTCCTCTCACACTCTCTTTGCTCTCCTTCACTCTCTGCTGCTACCTCACCGGTTCATTCTCTACTAGTTTCATGGATTGTTATACTCTGTAACTGTTTACCGGTTACCTTAAACCTTGTCAGTTAAACTCCTCTTGCCGGTTCTTCTTCTAACACTCAGTCACTTCAATATTTTTCTAACAATGCTCAAACTAATAAACTCTCATCCAACATCATCCCCACTTTCTCCTCAATCAACTTAAGTCTTTGATCTACACATTTATACACATGCTTTCCCGCCAAACAAAATTCAAACTTTACACACCTAGGGTTTTCTTTACCAACCATGATCTATATCAAATCGGATCTCATCTTCTTGAATCAAAAACCTGCAACAGATCAACAAAAAGCTTCGTCCTTTTTATTCTTCCAATGCATGTTTACTCTATTTAGAAAATTGGACCCTATTCATCGACCTTGATTTTGTCGATCACACTAAATGATCCTGCTATTTCCTTCTCTAGATCAACAAGATGATCATATGTCCTACTTTGATCATAACACCAAAAAAATCTTTTCCTTTCAATCTTCTTCGAGCCGCAATCATCTACAATCGATCTGTGATTTCTGTAATCTTCATTTAATATCAACCTAATTAGTAACTATGTCGTCGATGCACTATTCACCTACCACTGCATGTTCACCACCTGGAGTCCACGTGTCATCTCTATTGACATCCAACTCACTTGTTTGTGTTGGTTCAAACTCGGTCACTGAACAAACATACTACTAGTATACATCAACCAGTTAAGCTTCATATCATGCACTTCTTTGTTCTGTCGATTAGGACATGTTGTCCCGAACCACACTTGCCAAACCACAAAATATACTCGGGGTAAGCCATTGCCAGAAATATTCATCATTTACCGAACCACAAAACATACCCGAGGTAAGCCACTATCAGAAATATTCATCATTTACCGATGACAGTCCTCAACCATTTTTTTAAAGTGGCAAACACTTCACATCCTTTCATCTTCTTATTTGGGTCACACACTTTTCTCTTGGTGCTGTATTCACATCTTCAATATATGATCTGACAACCATCCAATTTGTTTTCCTCTAGTTCAGTCTGTCTTCCCTTCAACCTTGGCATCAACCATTATGCTACATCTCCATTTGGTGGGAGTCCTACAATTTGTCTCTTTGCTTTCTTATTGGTTGATAAACTTACTGGTTGACAAACTTACCGGTTGACATCTATTGCAACTCTTCTTCCATTGCATCCATCCATTTCTCACTTTCGTTGGCCTCATTAAATATTTTGGGTTCCATTTGAGTCATGAGGCGGAAATTCACTTGTTCATTGTTATGGGCAAGTCTTCTTCTAGTCTGTACATTTTCATTTTTATTTACTATAATCTGCTCTTCCAGGTGATTTTTCTGCACATATCTATTAGGGGTCTTGTTGGGTGCCTCTTCTTGTTCACTTTATGATTGCATTTCATCTTCATCACATGAGTTATCATACTAGTTTACTTGTGCTTGTCTGCCTTTATGCAAGTCTTCATCAACTCTTACATGCACACTCTCAACGACTCTTCTTAGTCTTTTGTTGTAGCATTTGTAGCCCTTGTTGTGAGTTGAGTAACCCAAGAAAATACCTTCATCACTCCTAGAATCAAAACCACCTAAACCATTTTCATCTCTCTTGATGAAGCATTTACTTTTAAACACTTTAAAATTTTTGACTATGGCTTTCGGTCATACCACAATTTACTCTCAGCTGAACCCAGTTCAATGTATCTACAACAGTATGAACTGCTTCCTTCCATTATATATCTGATATGTTTTCCTAATTTAACATTGTTCTCACTATCTCCTTGGTAGTCCATTTTTTCCTTTCTACAACACCGTTTTGTTGTGGTGTCCTTGGGGCTGAATATTGTCTTCTGACTCCATGTCTCTCACAATAGTCTTCAAACTCATTTGATGTGAACTCACCACCCCAGTCAGATCTAAGACACTTTGGCTTGCATTCACTTTCCTTCTCAACCATCTTCCGAAAGATTTTGAACCTCTCATATGCTTGTGATTTTTCATGTAGAAAGGTGACCCATGTCATTCTTGAAAAATCATCAATGAACAATATGAAGTAGCTTTCACTAGCTAAAGCTCTTGTTCTAGTTGGTCCACACAGATTAGTATGCACAAGTTCGAATGGCCTTGCGGTATTATGTTCTTTGGTCTTGAAGGTTACCTTAGTCTGCTTACCTCTTAGACATTCATCACAAAAGGTGCTTGCCAGTTTGATGATCTGCGGTATATGTCTCACATAGTCTTTCTTGCTTATTTTGAACAAATTGTCAAAGTTTATGTGGCCTAATCTTCTATACCACAACCAACTCTCATCTGCTTGTCCCATCATGCATTGGGACTCAAATAATTCCTTCGAATTGTACACATTCCCATCTATCCTTTTTCCTTCTACAACAATCTATCTGGTACTTTCCTTCCTTATCTGACAATCGGTAGAGTCAAAAGTGAATTTGTATCATTTATCATACATCTGACTCACATTTAGAAAATTAATCTTTAGACCTTCCACATAGTATACATCATGAGCCTTCAATTTTCCATCCATGTTCAGAGTACCTTTGCCTTTTATCTTGTTGGATGAGTTGTCTCCAAAGCTAACTGAACCTCCATTCCAATCCTCTAACTTCATGAATTTATTTTTGTCTCTAGTCATGTGATTGGAACATCCACTATCTACAACCCATAGATTTTCTTCTTTCCACATGCAGGGCAGTATGCACAATCAGACTTGATTTTGCTTTATTCTTATCCTTCTTAACCCAAACCTGTTTGGATTCCTTCTTCTTGTCTGCTGCAATTTTTTGCTTTGTTTTTACTTCCAAACTTTGATCTGATACTAACTTCTTTTCCCTAGATGTCCTAAGTTTGCAATGCTTTTCAATGTGGCCAACATTTTGACAATGATAGCATTTCACATTGACATTGAAAGATGAACTTGAAAAACTATTGTAGGACATTGGTAGACTTCTCCTACATTCATAACTCCTATGAACAAACCCATTACATTGATAACAAATAACATTCATCTCCTAGAGTGCAACAAACATATTTCAATTTTCAAAACTATGAGGGGGCTTATGCATCAAACTACAATAAGTAATTCTATGTCCAAAATTATTACACCGGTGACAACAACCATGGAATTTGGGTACATACCACTCTTGTCTCTTTGGACCGGAAAACCTTTGTCTCACCGGGTGTCTTCTCATGTTATTGACTTTACTGAACCCTTCATTGTCAACCTTGGCCTCACCTTTAGGATCTACATTTTGGTACAATGAGTGAGCCTTCTAGTTCAAAGTTTGAGCATTCCAGTTGACAAGCTGATTTCTTGTAGCTTCATCATAGGTCTTCTTCTTAGTAGCTTTGCTAACTGTAAAGCTTTTTTTTTCTGTACTTTCACTTGAAGATGTAAATTGTATCTCCTTACATGATGTGTCTTTATTGTTGGAACTTTGTCCCTCTTCAAATCCTATACCTCAAGTATCATTTGAGTTCTTTTGATTACTCAACATCTTGTCCAAGGCTTCAGTGCTACTCTCATATTTGCACCTCATCTTTAATTCACTCTTTCTCTTTTCAAGATAATTTTTGAGCTTTAAAATCTCTTCTTTCGAATTTTGATGCTCCTTCTCCTTCTTTATTAAATTAGAGCATGTAGATTCACATATCCTTTTAGCTTCCTTCAACTAGAGTTTCAGATCAGAAATTGTTTTCTTGGACTCCTCCAGAGATTTCTATAAATGATCTTGTTCTTCTGCAACAACATACTTAAACTTCTTGAGTTCCCTTCTTGTCTTTCTGAAATCCTCAAGAGAACTTATGAGCTCACCTTCCAAGTCCACTTCAGCTTCAATGTCTTCATGTTCATTAGCTCCATCAACTAGTTCATCTTGTGCCATAAAGAGATTAATTTCTCTTTCGTCCTCACAATAGTCATCTTCTGAGGCACTTTTTTCATCCACAGCATTATCTTCAAAAGTATACAGGTTGTTCTGCTTCCAGTAGCTTCTTCTTTCTTGTCGGTGGGATTTCTTCTTTTTATCCTTACCCGAAAGTCTGTTGGTGCTTTGTTTCTCCTCTCCACCACTCTTACCATAGGGATATTTTGAAGCAAATTATCCTATTTTACCATAGTTAAAACATTTCAAAGGCAATTTTCCTTTGTACTTGTCGGATCCTCTTTTAAGCTTCCTTACACAGTTTGCCACCACTATAACCAAGTCTTCACTAGTTTCTCCATGAGAAATTTCTTCCTTACCCTTTTTGATGGATTTGAGAGTAGCCTCTTTCCTAGAAGTTTCTTCACCAGTTGTTCTCATTTCATAAGCGGTTAGGGACCCAAATAGCTCATCCATTAAATTTTTTTTAGATCCTTGGCTTCTTCTATTGCATAAACCTTTGTATCATACTTAGATGTGAGTGATCTAAGTACCTTTTTGACCTCCTCAGATATATGGATCTCCTCTCCAAGTCCTCTAATATTATTCACCGTTTCATCAACTCTTTGAAGATAATCAACAATCTTTTCTTCATCTTTCATTTTCAAGCCTTCAAGATGTTCTCTTAGTGTTTGCAGTTTACCCTCCTTGACCGTGACATCTCCTTTAGATACTCTCTTCAACTTATCCCAAGTTTCCTTGGTGGATGAGCAGTGCATAACCTTAAAAAACTCACTATCAAAGAATCCACTAAGAATAACATGCTTGGCCTTGGCATTGTTTTCATACTCCATATTACCATCTAAATTTGTAGGGGGAGAATTAGGGACAATATATCCATTCTTCATAGACATCCAAACATCAAAACCTAGGGAGGATAGATAGGTTTCCATTCTTCTACTTTAGAAGGCATAGTTGGCACCATAAAACATGGGATCTTTGGCAGAGGAGGATTCATTCCTTGCCATTGTGTTCTTAAACCATAATTTACCCAAGCTAGAGAAAGCTTTGACCAATAGGGAACCTAACGCTCTAATACCAATTGTAGAACATAAGATATCACTGAGAGGGGGGTGAATCAGTGATTATATAAACAATTTCAAACATTGTGTCCAACTGGTAGAATAATGAAAATACTAACAAGCAATCACACATAAGAACACATCACATAACACTGGATATACGAAGAAAACCCAATGTGAGAAAAACCAACCCAAGAAGCACCAACCCCTAACAATTTATGGGCACCTACCCAAAGGAGCACCAACCCCTAATCTATTCTGAGCACCAACTCAAGGACCACCAACCCCTACACTGAGCACCCACTCAGTGAAATACAAGGAGATATAAAATCAGTACAATGATAAGTAGCTTGTTAGAAATGAGTTTTGTAACCCCTGCAAACAATTCACTCTGTCGGTTGAACTCTTTTCTGCCACAATGCTTCTTCTCTATCGGATCTCAGTTCCCTGTGTTTGAATCATTTTCAACTTAGGTTATGTCATGTCGGATATCCTCTCACACTATCTCTGCTCTCCTTCACTCTCTACTCCTACCTCATTGGTTCAATCTCTGCTGGTTTGATGGACTGTTATACTTTGTAACTATTTACTAGTTACCTTAAACCCTGTCGGTTAAACCCCTCTTGTTAGTTCTTCTTCTAACACTAAGTCACTTCAATATTTTTCTATCAATGCTTAGACTGATAAAATGTCATCTAGCATCATCCCACTTTCTCATCAATCAACTTTAGTATTTGATCTGCACATTTATACACATGCCTTCCCGCCAAACAAAAATTCAAACTTTATGCGCCTAGGGTTTTCTTCACCGACCATGATCTATATCAAATCAGATCTCATCTTCTTGAATCAACAACCTGAAATAGATCAACAAAAAGCTTTGTCCTTTTTATTCTTCCAATGTACGTTTACTCTATTTAGGAAAATCAACCCTATTTATTGGCCTTGATTTTGTCGATCACACTAAATGATCCAGTTGTTTCCTTCTCTAGATCAACAAGATGATCAAATGTCCTACTTTGATCATAACACCAAAAAATATTTGCCTTTCAATATGCTTCAAGCCAGAATCCTCTGTAATTGATCTGTGATTTTCATAGTCTTTATTTAATATCGACCTAATTGGCAACTACCTCATCGATGCACTATTCACCTATCATCGCATGTTAACCACCTAGAGTCCACGTGTTATCTCTATCGACATCCAACTCGCTTGATTATGTTAGTTCAAACTTGGTCACTAACCAAACATACTACCAGTATACACCAACCGGTTAACCTTCATATCATGCACTTCTCTATTCCGTCGATTAGGAGATGTTGTCTCGGACTACACTTGCCAAACCACGAAACATACTTGGGGTAAGCCACTGTCAGAAATATTCATCATTACTAGTGGCATTCCTCAACCGTTTTTCCAAAGTGGCAAACACTTCACATCCTTTCATCTTCTTATCCGGGTCACACACTTTGCTCCCAGTGTTGTATTCACATCTTCAATATATGATCCGACACCCATCCAATTTGTTTTCCTCCAGTTTTGTCTATTTTCCCCTCAACATTGGCATCAACCATTATGCTACAAATCCATACGGTGGGAGTCCTACAATTTGTCTCTTTACTTTCTTACCGGTTGGCATCAACATGCCAACAATCTCCAATACTCCTACTTTCATACCAATAACATCAACTTGCATACCAGTTGACATCAATGAAAACATAATGCCACCATTAATTATTGGACTATATTGATAAGATTTATTAAATTTGATTTAATTAACCTTATGAAGAAGGGAATTAACACAATTAAATTGGTTAATTATGTTGACAGGTTTAAATGAATTAAATATTAATTTAATTAATTTTAGGTGTCTACATTTTGTCCCTCTTTGATATAGCATCATGAAGTGATGTTATATCAAAGAAGAATAAAACATAGAGGATGGAAAGAATAAGGACTAGTAGCATGATGCCTTAGTCATAGGTGAAATGAGGAAGGATGACGAGAAGGTAGTGGTATGCCCCCTCGATAGGACATGAAGGTTCTTAGAATACAAGTGTGCTCTCGAAATGGAGAGGAGGACTAGATAATGAAAATATGAAGATGATGAAAGGGGAGTGAATGAATAAATTGGAGTCTCCAAGATAAATGAGTGAAATGGGGTGAATGAATGAAATGGAGTGGATGAGATTTCTTGTTGTGTAGATGTGGAGAGAAAACGTAGTTTTGATATTGCCATAGATTATCCATACCACTAATTATAAGAATCAATATTTTTTGAATATCCGAGGCGTGGACTAGACTCTCAAACAATAGATATCTGTATGTACACATGTTTGCAAACATCGATGATGATGTAAATGTGAGACTGTAGGATCATACAAGAGAAACCATCAAACATGACATACCACAAAAACAATGCCCCATTATACACCAACCAAGACATGCCGAGATATAGGATGATCAGGGCAGCCCTGAATAGGTACAATCTTGGGACACAAGATAAAATAGTCATAGCGAAAAGCTCAATGATGACATTTCTTTCCAAGAGTGGGACATGGATTTGGTGAGGCTGCCAGACATGGGAAGGATACATCCCGATGGGTAGGAAAATGGATTTGGATAAACTGCTAGACATGGGAAGGATGCATCCCAATGGGCAGGTATGAATACATTAATAGATTCAAGAGACAAGATGGTGTGCGAGATCTCTAGGTGAGAGGATTTCCACTTGGATTTGATTAACACGGTATGGATGGGTATTTGGATTATGTGTGAGTTAGTATAAGCTCAGATAGATGGAAAAATCCCAATGTGATGGGGGTCATAAATGGATTGGATAAAATGGGAGGGAAATTGAATAGGATTCGATGGGATGGGGAATATGATATGATATGATGGGATTGGTTTGTGGATATATGATAAATGGAGGGGGACCAATGACAAGGGAGAACCAAGGCTTGGTAAGAGGATGGATGGATGGGGAGATTGCTTGGATAGGAGATTGAGGGATTAAAGAGATGGATGGTGATAGGATATGGAAGAATAAAGGGTGGAGGGTAGGTGGAATGGGGATCCAAGAACTATGTTGCAAAGGAAGAAAATGCCCTACTAAAGGTAGTGAAATTAAGGATAGACAGATGGTGGATAAAGATGTATGATATGGAAGAATATTGTGCAAGGGATATGGATGGTGGAGGAATTAATGCTTGCATTTTCCCAAAGCATTCATGTATTTATTTTTCCTTTAGTATGGTCAAGATCAAAGATAGGAATGGAGGATGTATTTTGATAGGACGAGGAATATGAGATGGAGAAAATGGATAGGATAGTCAAAATAAAGGATAGGGAAGGAGGGTGGGCTTAGATAGGATGTGGGTAGAGGATAATGGATATGGATAATGCAAGCGGTAGGGTAGCATGGATGAAGCTTGCCCCCAAGTGTAGAGTGCAAGAAGATGGGGGAACTACACATGACGCTTGTTTCAAGCATCTAGTTATGTGGATAGTATATATGCTATAATATACCAAGAAGGATAAGAGATGTGAGATGAACTGGGATTGACATGGTAAGTGGGCTAGGATGGGAGATATGGATAGGTGGAAGTTGGATAATTTTGAGGCATGTATGAGCTAGATGTGGATGGTTGATAAGGTGATCCATAAAATTCCATGAACATTTTCTCATACCAAGCTTTGAAGTTTGGATGTGGATTTTGGGTAGCCATGTAACCTCAAAATGTTGAGAATGGGGGGATAAGTTGGGATTTGATAGACTTGATAAAAAAAAGTAATGAGATGATGCTTAGATGAAGATGAGGACTAGGACTTAGCAACTTTATATTTGATTGATGGATTGATCTAATTTGATTTAATTTGCTTGGATCAGGTTGAATTTAATTAGATTGGATTGGTCATTGGGGTAGGACAAGATTGATTTGGATTAAAATGAAACCTTAGCCCTTGGATTGTGAAATTGATGATGGGGATCACAAAGAAAGGTAAAAACCAAGCTAGGTAAAATTTAGACTATTGGATTAAGACTTTTGGATTAAGCCTTCTTCTACTTAGGGTGGATTTGCATGCCTAAGCAAAATAGGGTGAAAGGATCCAAATGATTAAGAATTTTTATACCTAAGGTGGGCTTGCATGCCTAAGAAAAATAGGGAAAAGGATCCAAATGATTAAACCTTCTTCTATTTAGGGTGGACTTGTGTGCCTATGCAAAATAGGGCAAAGGGATCCAAATGATTAAGTCTTTTTCTACTTAGGGTGGACTTGCGTGCCTAAGAAAAATAGGGCAAAAGGATCCAAATGATTAAGCCTTCTTCTACTTAGGGTGGACTTATGTGCCTAATAAAAATAGGGCAAAAGATTTAGGGTTTTGATCAACCCAAATGATTAAACAAAGGTACTTGGGGGAGATTCTTTTCCAAGCACAAAAAGCCAATTGATTTATTGATTAAAGATAAAGGTCTAAATTAAAATTTCACAAAGTGTTGACTTTAGATTAGGATTTATGATTGATGATTGGATTAAAGGAATATTGATTGGTTGAATGGAATTTTTGGAGATTTGATTAGGTTGATGCACTAATTCCTCAAAGGTGAGAAGAAAATGATTATGGATTGATGGAAGGAAGAAGAAGGGGAAGGATACCTAGGAATGTATTGATGATTGGATAAAGATATTTCTTGGGGATTGATGATCATTTGGATGGATGAAAATTGATCAAGGGTTTAGTGCAAACGGAGATGAAAAAAGGGTTTGACAGTCACAAAGTGGAGATTGAAGGGTTTGGTCAAATGTTTGGTAAAATTTGGGAATGTTTTGGATGTTATCTACTCTTGGCAAGAGAAATCAAATAATAACAAGAACATTGGCCAAAGAAATGCTTTTTGACAAGCATGAAAGTGAAGGGGGCCTAGATTAGCCCAAACAAAATTTTATTGGTTTTGTACAAGATGAAGACATGAATTAGACATACAACTTAGGCTAGAAGATGTAAACAATTCAATAGGTCCTCGCACAAGTGATACCTCAAACAAATAGACAGATAGAGATTCTAGTAGCGCTAGCTCCCCCTTACAGCGCACTAACTTCTCGGGCATATGATATTCTCTTACCCCAAAGATCCAAAGATCTATTATATGGATAATTCTTGTCTCATCTTGAGTGGGTACATGAGAGGTAACTTTGAGGTACGATCTGCATCCCCTGCACTATGAATGTAGGATTTTGGGCTACTAAAACAAGGTTCTTAGTGAAATTTCTGAGGGATCACCAATCCAAAAATGGATTCTCGAAGCAATCCACTTAAGGCTCTAACTGAGCTTATTGGTGCAAGGAAGGCCCCCACATATGTCGAATTCACTCAACACCTCAGTTGTCTGACCAACATATCTATATAGCGGCTTAAAAAACTTGCTCGAGATCGTGTCGGGAGAGTCGATATCCACGACGTGTCCCAATTCGAGATACCCTTGTGAGGTGATCAAATCCCCATCAAGAATACCCCTCACTACAAAAAGAAACATACGAGTGTTGTTAATCACTTTTCTCTTACACCCAAGAACCACGAAAGCGAGGGGAGAGGATATTAAGTGTAATGGTGGTTTATGATAATTGATCCTGGGCATTAAAAAAAAAAAAGTTGCAAACATATGATTAGCCCAAAAAAATTGCAAAATCAGTTTCCTTATGATTTTCTAGGTAATAATTTTTTTTTTTGATAAAAAACGATTTCATATGCTAAAATTATGTGCATTTAAAGTTCAAAAATAAGGGTTGACTTTGAACGTGTTAAAATAATTTTTGAAAAATGATATAAAAAATCTAATGATAACTCATCTTAGATCTCCGAGTCCTCTTTCAAACACATTTTGAATTTTGAAAATCTAACACTCGAGAAAAAAGTTATTACTTGTTTTATGAAAACTATTTTTTTCACTAAGCACACACGTTGATTCACAGGCACATGCGCTGATTCATAGGTGCATGCATTGATTAATAGGTGCACACGCTGATTCACAATTTTTAATGAAAAATTAAAAAAAAGTTAGGCAAGAGGATTTTTTTATTAAGCACACGCATTTTGATGCCTACGCAGGCGTTGATTTATAGTTTTTTAATGAAAATTTTGGAAAGAAAGTTAGGTGGGAATATTTTTTAAATGGAGGCATCAAAACAATGAAGTGGAGGCGTTGATTCATAGGTGGACACGTTGATTGACCAAAAACCTGTAAAATGGTGGTCAAAAAATTTAAATTTAAAATCTCTCGTTCTATTTGATGGTGGATGCGCTGATGTGCAGACCAACATGCTGAAGCAGAAAAATTCGAGCTAAAAATGCTTAAAAATTACACAAATGTTAGAAATTGGGATGTGGGTCCCACTGGGCATGCCAAAATAAAGCAAGGGAAAACCAATGCAAGGTTAGATGGTTAGTTTAAACTCAAATAAACATAAAAAACCAAATAAAGTATAAACCAAGCTTCTTATACCTTGCAAGAGAGAGTTCTTTCATGTTCCTCCAATTGAGCTATTGGTGAAACGAAGGATGCACCCCTCCTTAGCTTGTTTGAATTAGCTCTTTGATTGGGATGTGGACTGCTCTGCACACACAACAAGATTGGTTGGATTTGGATTGGATTTGAATGATGATGGATATGGATTAGATGAGAGAAGATTTGGGATTTATGATGGCATGATGGATGATTTTGGATTTCAAATTAACAACATAAAATTAGATGAGAAGTGGATATTTTGTAATGAGACGAAACTCCAATTTTTAGATTGGAGAAGGCCAAAATGAAGCGCCAAGATTGATTTTGAGATGCAAGGTTGAGATCGATCTGAGAAGGAGCACATGGATTGAGAGGACAAGGTGTGAAATTCAAAAGATTTGCCATAAAGGCATTTCTTGTCTCTACACCTCTCAAGGTTCATGGGGAAGATCTCCCAAGTACATTGGGAAGAGAAAAAGGAATATTAAATTCCTTGGGGGGAGGGAGGAGGAATTAAAATTCCAAAATAAAAGGATATGTGGGAAGACTAAATGAGAAAATGAATTAAAAATTCCTTGGGAAGAGGATGCACGGGGAGATTCAAAGAATTTAAATTTCTTTGAAAGGATTAAGGTGATTAGGGATGTGCAAATCATTAAGGGGAATGATTAGGTGGCTTAGTGAGGGATTAGAGTGCAAGTTGGAAAGTTAGGAGGATATGACATGAGAAGAGAGAATGAGTGGAGGAATGTGAAATTTGAGAATAATGATAAGCACGATTCTAGAAGAATTAATTAGGCTAAGTGGAGATTAGGGAAAGTGAATTGTAGGGAAATTAATTAACTAAGCAGGTTTTAGAAGAAATAATGGTTGAGGTGATTTTAGAAGAATGTGGAAATAATTAATTTATTGATAAATTAATTATTGGACTATAGTGATAAGATTGATTAAATTTGATTTAATTAACCTTATGAGAAATGAATTAACACAATTAAACTGGTTAATTATGTTGCCAGACTTAACTTAATTAAATATTAATTTAATTAATTTTAGGTATTTACAAAAGTAAAATCCCATATAGAAGTTTAATTGAATCATAAACAAGGCTTGTAAAGGTTTTCTATGGTGTGAGTTCACTCCTTATACCTTTTCTCTGACCTCTCTCACTTTTTCCATAGACTCATACAAGTTTCATCTTCACCTAATTGAATGAATTAACCTTCAAATTATTTAAGAATGCTTAAATATATTCCAAGACCATCTCAATTGATGTTCCATTCCAAAACATTATTGGAAGTTCTTTTCATTGATATCTTGTGCTATTAAAGAGAATGAGTCTTGCCAATGTTTCAAAAGTTTAGTGGCATCATATTTAACATCTCCGTGCTTTCTTAAAATATTCTCTTCATCTCTATTTTTTGTTTTTCTCTATGTCCTGATTTCTTGAATCTTTTGAACTACAACCACCATAATATAGAAGTTTTTTTTTGATAGTTTAGGGTACAAACTAGACAAAACATTTTGGAATGTTATAAATTTGATGTAACGAGATGGAGGATTTGTGACAACAAATACCATGTCTCTTGGTTTCAAGCATTATATCCATGGAATGTCTTCTAGTGTAAAATGCTGGTACACCATGGAAGAACCCAACTTGTGCTAAATTACTCAAGTTTTTGTTAATGAATGAGTTTTCTATTAGAATGAAATGCTACCAAAGATATGGGAATCAAATAATAGTATGAGTTATTTTGATAAAATGTCTTATTTTAGGAGTTTGAATATTTAATTTTTTTGATTATACAGAAAAGGAGAAGAGTAAAAAAATTGGTTCGTGGAAGAGTTGGTTATAAAGGATTCAAACAAGAGGTTTAAGATGTGGAGTTATATGGTGTTAAATCTCATAAATGCATGTTTTTTTTGTAAATGATGTAATAAAAGGTTTTTTTTAAGCTGTAAGGATTAGAGTTTGTATAATATTAGAGTAATAAGGGATTCCGTAGAAATTATGGTTGCTTTGTAGAAATTTCTATGGTTTGAAATTTGTAAATTTTATTTTCTCATGGTCACATATATGTCAAACATTTCTCATGCTTTCAAATCAATTTTATTACACATGAGAGGGACTTCTTAAATTTGGATGCTTATGTTATCACATAGATTAATGTTACATTGAATGGATAAAGTGTAATGGGGCCACTTTGGAGGCTAATGACATAGGAGGATGGAGGATTTCCATCATCTCAAGTTAGCTCTCATTTTAAGATGGTCCATTGAAAGAGATGTATTTTGATTTCCTTTTTTGATGCTGATAGATTTGATGGATATAGATATTGTAAATTTTATTATTTTAATGATAAGTGATGAATTTGATGGACTTCATACGGATTATTTACCAACAAAGTTCACAAGATTGTGATCTATAGTTATATAGGCTCTTGAGGGTCATGAGACAACTTTATGGAGCTCTAAGAAGGTAGATCAATATAGATTGGTGTCCAATAATTTGGTATCTAAGATTAGGAGTTTGAGGAGATGGTAGTCTAAGAACTTGATAGTTTAGATTGAAGCTACATTAGATTATGAGTATCATGAGGTAGCTTGACGAAGTTCTACCTAATTCAAGATTTTTCCTCTTCAAAGAAATATCTTCTAAAGAATGTTTATTTATTTTATTAATTAGCAAGTTTTGTTATATAACATTTGAGAGAGGTCCCTTGGCAAGGTGAAAGTTGGGTAACATTGTAATAAGGGGGGAAATATAGTATTATTGCATTCTCTTAGAGTTGCAAGTAAACAAGAATTATGTAGTTATGGCTAAATAATTATAGATAAAATTTTATTCATTGTTTAAATAATTCATAACTGTCGTGAAATTCAATGATTAAGATTTTTTCCCTTTGGACCATTGATTAATATTTCTCTCATCAATATAGAAGTTAGTAGCTAGTTATTATCATCAATTTGAATATTGTTTCTTATTGAACATTATTTGAGGTTCCTTGCTCAAAGTAAATTAGGAGGTTTTCCCCTCAAAGTAACATATTATTATTAAGTACTTGTAGAAACTAATATTATATTATTTATTTTCCAAGTTGTTTCATTATAATTGGTATCAGAAAATGATCTTGACACTATGAAGGCAAGGCATTTTTTCAATTTTGGAAGTCTTTTTTATAAATACATATCTCTATTAAACTTTGGTGAATTTTTTCCTTAATTTTAATAATTTATTTAAAACCATACTGAAACTACTATAATATAAATTTGAAGGAAACTGGAGCAAAATTAAAGGAATTATTACAATATTAAGGCTTCCATAATTTTTTTACCAAGAATGCAATCTATATAATATTTTTTAGTTTTTGGAGGGTTAGAAAAGGGACAATTTATACACTTATAATCCTATTTTTAAGTATTTCAGTGTAGATTTAAGGAAGTTATTGAAGAATTAGAGGCTCCTCTACATTATCTTTCAAAGCTACAAATTAGCAAAAAGAAAATGATTCTTTTGGGAAGTGCTATCTTAGTTCTATTAAGGTGTAAATTTTTTAGATTGATTGGATTTATTTTGTTTGAATTATTATAAAATTAGGGTTTCCACCAAAATTTCCCCCAAGGCTATAAATTAGTAAAATTCTTATATATTCTTTAAGAAAGAGAGATCTTCTCAATAAGAAGTATAGATAGAATAAGAACAAGAGTTCAAAGAAAATGATTTAGAGGAACAAGAATGAGAAGTAGTGGAAGGAATAGAAGAACAAGAATGAGAAGTAATACAAGAAAAAAAAGTAGATGAAGAAGAAATCGGAAAATAAGAATAAGAGAAAGATGAAGAAAATCACGACGAATATTGTATGCAATAGCATCCAAATTTAATTAGGGTTGAGTAAAATACTATTTTAAAGGGGGGAATGTTATGCCCTAGTTTTATAGTGTGTATTGGGTTATGAATAGCTGGCTTTCAGTTTATTTAACTCTTAAATAAACTACACAATCACAATCATAATCATATATATGTATTTAGGTTATATTAGCAAGTATAGTTAAGCATCTAAGTTGGATTATATAGCATCCAAGGCATCACTTGTATGGTATATATAGGAGGTGTAAGTGTTCCCCTTGAAGTGGATTAAGAAGTTGTCTCTTGAAAGTGGCATATCATTATCAAGTATTCGCAACATATATACAATTATATCTCTCTATTATACAAATGATTTCATTACAAGTGATATCTAGAAAGTGCAACTTGTTTATCAATTGAAATAAATTCATTTGATAATGTGTAATAGGTTTACTATTAGATTTGTGAACTTGCAATTTGTATAAAAAATTCTATTAGCTAATAAAATTACTAATGTTGTTTTGTCCAAGTAAATATTCTTTATTTTTATTAAATTAAATTATTTTTAATATAAATTTGTTTGTGTCTTTGGAAGGCATATCATTAATATTTATTATCTTATTTTGGATAGTTATTTTGGTCTATACATTTGATGTGATTTATTGTAAATAAGTTTAAGACAACCTAAAGTATTTCATTTTTGGATTAAAAAATTTAGATTTTTTTTTGGGTAAAATCTTAGAAATATGTTTTTATTATCAATGTAAGAGATTTTAATTTTAATTTTATTATCAAGCTTACTTTTTTTAACACTTTTTATATCTTATTATATATATATAACTAATATTAATTTTGAACCTCTTAAAACAAAAAAAATTACTTTAAAAAATTCCCCATTCCATATAAATCTAGTATCACTTAGACTACATGCCTCATATTTTACTACTAATATCACCTTTCATGTCACCTAGGACACTAGCGAATGTGAAAATGTCCTATGAAAATGTAACACGTGATTGTATCCCACACATTCAAAATTATATTTCTTGCTAAATAATTACTCTTTCCTAAAACCTCAAAACTAATCCATGCCTAATAGTTCAACTAGAACCTAATAGTTAAACTAATATGGAGTTTCCTAAAAAGGGAAGAAATCATCTACACCCACACCTAGATTTAACCTTTAAAATTTAAAGGACCCAGGGTGTCCTTCATTACTAGCTCAAGTTTTCCAATCACAAATAGTCCATACCCCTACACCATAGAGAAACAAATCTAGGCCCTTTCATCTACCTCATGGTAAAACATAATATGGATATGTGATTGACGTTTTCTCCTAAATGTGCTATAGATAACCCATTTTCCCTTTTGTTGAGGTATAATGGGTTCTACAATAGTTGAGGCATGCTCTTGTTTGCAAATCTATTGCATTAGCAAGCACAAAGGACAAGACAATGAGGCTAAAAGGCACAAGTATTCCTATAGGAAACTATGCATCCTATTAGCAAGCACAAAGGACAAGACAATAAGGATACAAGGTGTTGGACATTGTTGTTTCTTGGATATGCTATTGTCATTGATGTCAACATATTATTGTGATTTATTACTCTCGTGATTGCAGATTGGTTTATTGGGATCATGGTTTGGTTTATGAAATATTTCTAGTGTTATTACATCTTTCTGTATTGGTTTATGTGTTCCAGAAAGCTTAATTGATCATATCATGAGATCCAGTTTGTAGTTTGGTTTTTTTGATCTGTGCTTTGCAGATTTGGTATTTCCTCCAGTATATTTTGGTGTGAGCAGAGCTTGAGTTGTGATTTTGGGATATTTTTGGGGATATTCCTGTGTATCTTCATTTCATATGGTTCGTGATTTGGTGCTCTGTAGGTTATCTTTCTTCATGACAGTTGTTGTTGTTCAAGTATTCTTGAGGTTCAGATGTCGATCAATGAAGATTTGATGAGTAGTGTTAGTACAACTATTACTAATGATTCTAATGTGCTTGCTGGTGTTTTTTAATTATGTCCTATTTGTTTTGATGATCCACATTGATCATTGTTTGAGTTTCTGGTGGTTTTTATGATCCAGTGATGTTCTTCATGTTATGCGGTATTGTTGGAGGTGTAGCGTTTTGCAGTTGATCTTGGTGAGATTCTTGGTTGTGTTGCATGCTAAAAGATTTTATTTAGGTCCATGTTATGTTATGTATATCATTTTTTGATCGATCTTTGGTTCGTTTAATGTAATTAGGTGTTGAGGGTTTATCCAACCTTGTTGTCAAGGTTGATGAATTGTATAAATAGGTGATAGAGTCATGTAATTTGAGTATCAAGGTTATGTTTACATTATTAGAGAGTGGTGTATGAGAAAAGAAAATAATTAAGCCTTCAGTAGTGTGTTTAAGTAGAATCTTGGAGGGTTGTAGAGCAGACATATATGCTTAGAGTAGACATATATGCTTAACCGAAATTGTCACCAGGCATTAGCAGATGCTGTCATTGGAGTTCATTCCTTCCGGATTGTTGTCCATAGATTATTGTAAGTCAGTGAGACTTTACTGAGGGTTGTAGCCTTTCGGATTATTATATTTTGAGCAATGAGCTCTAGGAAGTGAGCCTGAATGCAGATGCATTCCCCATTATAATATTTTTACATACTATTGCAAAGTATCATCTTATTGTGGGTAGGTTCCCACCGTGGTTTTTCCCTTGACCGGGTTTTCCATGTCAGAATCTTGGTGTTGTGTGTTGTGCTATCAATTTTCTTATTTTTGTCATTGTTGTAGTTTATCATATTTGTATTTGAAGTTAAGTTTGATAATCTGGTGAAAACTGATTCACCCCCCCTCTCAGTTTTCCTTCATTTTTGTTGCCAACAATTAGTATTAGAGATAGATCCTTTGAAAGAAGCTTGACCGCTTGAGGTGATCCAAGATGGCAACTGGAAGTGGAAGTGTTGTTTTTAAGGAGAGTCTGATATTTGATGAAAGTAACTATGCTATATGGAAGAACTAGATGGAGGTGCACACTTGAGATGTCTTTGAGAGGATTATTGGAAGATTATAAAGAATCCCTATTCTGTTCCTCTCAATGGACTGGTTATTTCTGATGAGAACAAGGAAGCTGACAATGATATTAGAGCTAAGGAAGCATTGTAGGGTGCCCTGACTGAAGAATTGAAGAAGAATGATGTGACAAAGACTGTTAATCCAGATGTTGTTATTGCCGATGAAGAGGTGCAGGAACGTGAAAATCAAAATAATCAGAGGACCTCAAGGTATGTAAGATTGAATCACTTTGAAAATCAGATCATTGGAGGTAAAAGAAAAGGCATGATGACTAGAAGAAAGTTAGTTGCTAAAGAGTTATGTTTGATTTCTAAAATTGAACCTAAAGATTTTGTTGAAGCTTGCAAAGATAAAAATTGGTTGAAGGCTATGGAAGAAGAATTGAATCAGATTGAAAAGAATGACACATGGGAGCTTGTACCTAGACCTAAAGACAAGAATGTGATTAGTACTAAATGGGTATTCAGAAACAAATTGAATGAAGCCGGTGATGTTGTCAAAAATAAAGCAAGATTGGTATGCAAAGGATATTCATAGAAAGAAGGAATTGATTATAAGGAGACTTTTTCTCCACCAGCTAGACTTGAAGCTATTAGACTATTACATTCATATAATTCCTATAAGGATTTCAAGGTATATTAGATGGATGTCAAGTCAACTTTTTTCAATGGCGATCTTGAGGAAGGGGTCTACATTGAGAAACCTGATGGATTTTAATTTTTAGATGATGGAGACATGGTATGCAAACTGAAGAAAGCTGTTTATGGATTGAAACAAGCCCCTAGAGTCTAGTATGCTAGATTGGATAAGTATTTGCTAAAATTGGGATTCAATAAAGGTACCGCTGACAGTAATCTATATTTCAAGATGGAGAATGATAACATTTTAATTGCTGAAGTTTTTGTTGATGATATTATGTTTGGAGGAGATGATATCTTGAGCATGAAGTTTATCGATGATATGCATAAATAAATTGATATGTCTATGATAGGAGAGATAAAAAAATTCTTAGGATTGCAGATTTCACAGATTATAAAAGGTATTTTTTATTTCTCAAACTAAATATGTGAAGGAATTATTGAAAAAGTTTGGGTTAGAAGATTCTAAACCGGTTGGAACTCCTTTGGTGACTAGCTGAAAATTGTCTAAAAATGATGAATCTCTAAAAGCTAATCAGACCTTGTACAAATCTATGGTTGGTGGACTGCTATACCTAACTCAGACTAGACCTGACATTATGCATGTTGTGTGCATGGTTGCTAGATATCAAGCTGATTCGAAAAAGAGTCATGTCACTATTGTAAAGAGGATATTAAGATACTTGGAAGGAACCGTGGATTATGATTTGTGGTATCCAAGGAATAATGATTTCATGTTGTGTGCTTACACTGATGCTGATTGATCTGGTGATGTTGATGACCAAAAGAGTACCTCCGATGGTGCCTTTTTTGGGGGTAAGAAATCATTTTCTAGGGCAAGTAAGAAACAAGATTCAGTTTCTCTATCTACTGCTGAAGTTGAGTACATTGTTGCTTCTCGTAATTGAAGTCGGGTAGTTTGGATGAAGCAAATGTTGAAGGATATCAGAGTTTTTTAGGATGAACCTATGATCGTATACTGTGATAATTCCAGTGCTATAAATATGTCAAAGAACCTAGTGTGACATTCAAAGACTAAACATGTATCAATCAAGTATCATTGATTGAGAGAAAAAAATAGTGAAGAGGAAGTGAAGCTGGGTTATGTGTCTACAAAGAAACAAATTACTGATATTTTCACAAAGCCTTTGCTTGTAGATACATTTGTTTATTTGAGAGACAAGTTAGGGGTATTTACCCCTCCTGATGGGAATTAGATGCATTGAGTTGCATCAATCCGATGGACTTCATAGTCTTATCTTCTTGTCTAGACTGATGGGTTTATGCTGCTCCTTAGGTGCAATAGTTGGTCTGTGGCTGGATTGGTTAAATGTTTTAGGGGGAGAGTTTAGTTTTCTATTAGGAGCATCCTTGGTATTGCTATCAAAGGGGGAGAGAAGCATGTGAAAAAATTGTTTTATCTGCTTAATCTTAGGAGAGCTTGTTGGAGATGTTTTCTTTCTTTGCATTAATTGTTTTTCACATTCATATGTTTCCATCAATGCCAAATAGGGAGATTGTTGGACATTGTTGTTGCTTTGATATGTTGTTGTCATTGATGTCAACATATTCCTGTGATTTATTACTCCCATGATTGCAAATTGGTTTATTGGGATCATGGTTTGGTGTATATAATATTTGTAGTATCATTACATCTTTTTGTATTGGTTTCAGTGTTCTGGGAATCTTAATTGATCACATCATGAGATCCGATTTTCAGTTTGGTTTTTCTGATCAGTGCTTTGCAGAGTTTGGTATTTCCCCCAGTATGTTTCGATGTGAGTAGATATTGAGTTGTGATTTTGGGAGATTGTTTGGGATGTTCTTGTGTACCTTTATTTCAGATGGTTCATGATTTGGTGTTTTGCAGGTTATCTTTCTTTGTGACAATTGTTTCTATTTAATTATTCTTGAGGCTCAGATGTTGATCAATGAAGATTTGATGAGCGATGTTGGTACAATTGTTACTGATGATTCTAACGTGCTTGCTGGTGTTTCCTATGTTTAGTTATTGAGATTGTTGGGAGAATGGTGTATGTTAGATTTGGTTGTTGGACTTGGATATGTTGTTTTCAATGATGTCAACATATTCTTGTGAGTCTTTTCGGTGAGCTTGTGAAGATTTTCTGATATGGTTTTCTATTCTTCGGTTACCGATTCCTGATGTTTCTTGTTGGTGTTCCTGTCAGTATTCCCTCTAGTATATTCTGGTATAATCAGGTCTTGTATTGATACTTTGGGATGTTGCTTGGGATGATCTTGTGTATCTTCATTTCAGATGGTTCATGATTTGCTGACCTGCAAGTTATCTTTCTTCGTGACAGTTGTTGTTTGGTTGTGTTGTTGAGCTTTGAGATGTTGATTGATGAAGATCTGAGTTGAGGTATTAGTGCAAGTGTTCTGGCTGATTCTAATGTGTTTGATGGTGTCTCCTAATTGTGTCGTATTTGTTTTGACGATCTCCATTGATCGTTGTGTGAGTTTTGGTGATTTCTCTCACCCGATGATAATTTGTGTGTTATGTGGTATTTCTGGTCATGTAACAGGTTGTGGTTAATCTCGGCATGATTTCTGGTGGATATGATCATTTAGAAATTTGAATTTAGTCCATTCTATGTAATGTAAATCTTAATATTGGTCTGGTGGTCGATCTTTGTATCGTGTAAAATAATTTTATATTTATGAGTTGAGGGTTTAGTTGACCTTGCTATCGAGGTTGATGATTTGTATATAAAGGTGATATACTTATGTAATTTAGTAGTTGACATGATGTTTGCATTATCAGAGAGAGTTGTATGTGCAAAAAGAGATATATCATATGGTGAGTTGTTGTGGTGAGATCGGTGTTGCAGAGTAGATAATTGTGGTTAACTGGAAGTGTTATCAATTATATGTGAATGCTGCTATTATAGTTCATTTCTTTCGTATTGTAATCCGATTTATTTTGTAAGTCAGTGAGACTTCCTTGAGAGTTGGAGCCTTTTGGGCATATATCTTTTGGCAATGAGCCTAAGAAGTGTGCTTGAATGCATGTGCATTCCCCATTGTAATATTTTCACATAGTACTATAGAGTATCATCTTATTGTGGGTAGGTTACCACCATGGTTTTTCCCTTAATCTGATTTTCCACGTCAAAAATCTTGTTGTTGTGTGTTGTGTTGTTCATTTTCTTGTTGTAGTTTATTAGTTTATGATTTGGTGTTTGATTATCTAGTTTTCAGAGAAGACTGATTCACCTCCCTATTAGTCTTCTTTCTTGATTGCTGCTAACAATTGGTAACAGAGCTAGATCCTCTGGTAGAAGCTTAATCACTTGAGGGGATCCGAAATGACAGCTCAAGGTATTCTTTTAAAGAAGGATAGTATGAGGTTTGATGGAAGCAACTATACTGTGTGGAAGAACTAGATGGAGGTGCACTTGAAATGTCTTGGAGAAGATTACTGGAAGATTACTAACAATGTCTATGTTGTTCCTCATAATGGACCATCCACTCCTGATGAAGTTAAGGAAGTTGTATATAATATCAGAGCGAAGGAAGCATTACTCAGTTCCCTAATTGATTCTGAAATAACAAATGTAATGGAACTTTAGACTACACATGAGATCTAGGTGAAGCTTCAGATCCTGAATGAAGGTGATAGTCAAGTGAAAGTTGCTATGTTGTAGAGCTTGAAAAGAAAGTATCAAATACTCAAGATGGGAGATGATGAGAGCATACATTCATATATGGCTAAGGTGAATGAACTTGTCCTTGGTATTAGGAATGCTGGTGGAAATATTGAGGAAGATGAGATTGTTGCTAAGGTATTGAGTTCTTTTCCTCCTTACAAAGATAAGGTTGCTTCTATAGATGGGATCCAGAGTACATCTATAGTAATAAGAGATACGTTGGCTAGAAAACTTGTTGCGTTTGAGTTGAATGAATTTGTAGAATCACATGGAAAGTTTGAGATAATATTTAAAGCTTCAAGATCTATCTCTGGTAAGCAAAAGTATGATCTTGATGAATGCAAGATATCTAGGTATGAAAGACAAAGAAGTGATATTGTAGAGAAAGAGAGAGAGCTTGATGAGATTGAAGCATTGATTACCTAGAAATTGCCTAAAGATGCTGGTAAGTATGATGGAAAGTTGCCTTTGAAATGTTTAACTTACAATAAGATAGGACATTTTTCTTCTAGATTTCCAAAGAGAATTGCTAAGTATGACATACATGATAAGTTTGGTAAGTATGATAGGAATGATAGATATGAGAATCATGAGAAGTATGATAAGCCTTATAAGTCTAACTGGAAGTTTAGGAACTAGGAGAACTATTATTATGTTGTAGATGAAGGTGTTACAAATGAAGAATCAGAAGGAGATGAAGTTGTTTTTATTACCACTAAGGAAGATGGACCTGTGCCTATTGATTACACTAGTTGTTCTATTGAAGAAATATCTTTGGCTAATAAAGTTGAAGAAAAGAGTGTGTGGGTGATTGACAACAGTTGTTCGCATCATATGACCGGTGATAAAAGCAAATTTGTAAGTATGAAAAAGTATGATGGTGGAATAGTCAGATTTGGAGATGACAAAGCCTGTGTAATCCATGGGAGAGGCTCTATTTCTTTTGATGGTAAGAATAAAACTGATGATGTCTTGTATGTTGAAGATTTCAAGCATAATCTTTTGAGTGTTGGACAAATGGTTGACAAGGGTTATGATCTACAATTCAATGATGGTAAATGTAAAATCTTGAATGCCTCTGCTATAGAGATTGCATCTGGGACTAAGACTGGAGGTAACATTCTTCATTTGAATGCAAGTGAGAAAAGTTGTTTGATTGCTAGGATAGATGAGAGTTGGTTATGGCATAGAAGGACATGTCATTTAATCTGTGATTCAATGATCAAGATTAGTTCTACACATGGTGTTAGAGATTTGCCTAAGATTGTTAAACCTACTAATCCAATATGTACAAAATGTTAGTTAGGTAAGAAAAAAATAATTTCTTTCAAAAAAAAATAGTATACGTAAAATGGATTGTTGGATCTTGTGCATACTAACCTATGTGGACCTACAAATGCTATAAGTATGTAGGGTGATAGATACTTTATGCTGCTAATTGATGATTATTCCAAGATGATATGGGTTGTCTTTTTGAAGGAGAAATCAGAAGAATTTGAGAAATTCAAGATATTCAAAGCTAAAGTTGAAACAAAGTCCGGATTGAAGCTGAAGTGTTTGAGATATGATAGAGGTGGAGAATTTTGATCTAGTGAGTTCAATTATTTCTGTGAAATGCTGGAATCAGAAGACAACTTTCTGTTCGTAGAACCCCACAACAAAATGAAGTTGTTGAAAGAACCATACTGTTTTGGATGCTGTAAGGACTGTGTTGACTGAAGGAATCATTCCAAAGATATAATGGAGAGAAACCATTAGCACTACAATCTATACATTTAATAGAATTCATATCAAAGGTGATACCGGTAAGACCCCTTATGAGCTTTGGTTTGGTCATGTTCCTACTGTGAAATATTTCAATGGTTTTGGTAGCAAATGTTATATCAAGAGAGATGAGAATATTGGAAAGTTTGATCTTTGAAGTGATGAAGGTATCTTTTTGGGATATTCGACAAAGAGTAAAGCCTACTGGTGCTATAACAAGATCTACTAAGAAAGATTATTGAGAGTGCATGTGTGAAGGTGGATGAGAATCTTGGAAAGGAGATCAAAGCTTATGATGAAGGTCAACATGATGTTTTAGCTCCTATTCAGCCTAAAGGACCTAAGCAGAATGATATGGTAGAGATAGAGTATGTTAATCCAGATGTTGTTGCTAGTGACGATGATGTGCAAAAATCTGAGAATCAGAAGACTTGGAGGTATGTTAGATTAAATCACTCTAAGAATCAGATTTTTGGTGACAAGAATAAAGGTGTGATGAATAGAAGAAGGTTAGTTGCAGAAGAGGTATGTTTAATATCCAAAGTTGAACCTAAAGATGTTACTGAAGCTTGTAAAGATGAGAATTGGATAAGGGCCATGGAAGAAGAATTAGATTAGATTGAGAAGAATAATACTTCGAAACTTGTGCCTAGACCTAAGGATAAAAATGTTATTGGTACTAGATGGATTTTTAGAACCAAATTGAATGAAACTGGTGAAGTAGTCATAAATAAAGCTAGACTAGTTTGCAAAGGGTATTCACAACAAGAAAGAATTGATTATGAAGAAAATTTTGCTCTAGTTGCCAGAATTGAAGCTATTAGGTTGTTACTTGCTTATGCTACTTATAAAGATTTCAAGGTATATCAAATGGATGTTAAATCTGCATTTTTGAATGGTGATCTAGAAGAAGTCTACATTGAATAGCTTGATGTATTTACACTGTCAGATGATGGTGATATGGTATGCAAGTTTAGGGAAGCACTTATGGATTGAAACAAGCTCCTAGAGCCCTAGTATGCTAGATTAGATAAATGGTTGTTGAAATTAGGATTCACTTAAGGTGTTGCTGATAGTAATCTGTACTTTAAAACTGAAAAATGATAATATTTTGATTGTTGAAGTCTTTGTTGATGATATTATTTTTGGTGGTGATGATGATATGAGTATAAAGTGTGTTGGTGATATGCAAAAAGAATTTGAAATGTCTATGATTGGTAAGATGAAACTTTTCTTAGGTTTAAAAATTGCACAGATAGAGAAATGTATCTTTATATCTCAAACTAAGTATGTGAATGAATTGTTGAAGAAGTTTGGACTAGATGATTCCAAACCAGTTGGAACTCCTATGGTGACTGGTTGTAAATTGTCTAAAAAATGATGAATCTCCTAAAGATAATAAGAGTTTGTACATATCTATGATTGGTAGACTATTTTATCTTACTCAGACTAGGCTTGACATTATGCATGTGCTATATGTATGGCTGCTAGATATCAAGCTGATCCGAAGGTAATTCATGTTACTATTGTTAAAAGAATATTCAAATATCTTAAGGGAACTATGGATAATAGTTTATGGTATCCTAAGAAAGATGATTTTATGTTGTGTGCTTACACTAATGCAGATTGGGCAGGTGATGTAGATGACTGAAAGAGTACGACTGGTGAAGCATTATTTTTGTGTAAGAAGTTGGTTTCATGGGCTAGCAAAAGACAAGACTAGGTATCTTTATCTACTGCTGAAGTTGAGTACATTGCTATTGCTAGTAATTGAACTCAGATAGTTTGGAAGAAGCAAATGTTGAAAGATATCAGAATTATTTAAGATGATCCTACTGTTATATATTGTGATAATTTCAGTTCTATAAACATGTGAAAGAATTTGATACAACATTCAAAGGCTAAGCATATATCAAACAAATATAATTACTTGAAAGAGCAGGCCAGTGAATAGAAGGTGAAGCTGGAATATGTATCTACAAAGGAACAAATTGATGATATTTTTACTAAGCCTTTACTTGCAGATACATTTGTCTATTTGAGAGATAAGCTAGGGGTAACCACCCCTCCTAATAAGAACTATATGCATTGAGTTACATCAATGTGGTGGATTTCAGAGCTTTATTCTTTTTATTTTTTATTTTTATCTTAGATTGATATCTTGGTGCCGCTCCTCTGCTGGAGTAGTCTATTGATTTGGTTGTGATAGATTCATGTTTATGTGGAGAGATATCTGTGTTTCATATCCAAAGGAGGAGAATGTGTTTGGTTTTCTATTTTTGGAGATATTTGGAATTGTTGTCAAAGGGGGAGAGACCATGTGAAAAATTGCATTATCTATCTTGATCTTAGGGGGAGTTTGTTGGTGATATCTTCTTTCTTTGCATTGATTGTTTTTCACATTTTTATGTTGCCATCAATGCCCAAAGGGGAGATTGTTGAGTTGTTGATATTGCTGGGAGATTGGTGTAGTTTCTTAGATTTGGTTGTTGGACTTGGATATGTTGTTGTCATTGATGTCAACATATTCCTGTGAGTTTTTTCAGTGAACTTGTGAAGATTTTCTGATCCGGTTTGTTTTTCTTTGGTTAGCGATTCCTAGTGTTTCTTGTTGGTGTTCCTGTCAGTATTCCCTCTGGTATATTCTGGTATGATTAGATCTTGTGCTGAGACTTTGGGAAGTTGTTTGGGATGATCTTGGGTATCTTCATTTCAGATGGTTTATGATTTGGTGACTCAAAAGTTATCTTTCCTTGTGATAGTTGGTGTTTGGTTGTGTTCTTGAGCTTTGAGACGTTGACTGATGAAGATTTGATTTGAGGAGTTGGTGCAACTATTCTGGATGTTTCTAACATGTTTGTTGGTGTCCTATTTTTTTGGCAATTTGTTTTGATCGTTGTGCAATTTTTGGTGATTTCTATCAATCGGTGATGATTTGTGTGTTATGCGTATTTATGGTGGTGTAACATATTGCGGTTGATCTTGGCGCGATTTCTGGTGGATATGATTGTTTGGAAATTGGAATTTGGTCCATGCTATGTAATGTAAATCGTAATATTGGTCCAGTGGTCGATCTTTTTTATCATGTAATATAATTTTTGTATTTATGAGTTGAGGGTTTATGGTTTAGCCGACCTTGCTATCAAGGTTGATGATTTGTATATATAGGTGATATACTTAGGTAGTTTAGTAGTTGACATGATTTTTGCATTATCGAATAGAGCTGTATGTGCGAAAAGAGATATATCATTCGGTGAATTGTTGTGGTGAGATCAGTGTTGCAGAGCAGACAATTATGATTAACCAGAACTGTTATCAAGCATATGTGGATTCCACTATTATAGTTTATTTCTTCTAGATTGTAGTCCAATTAATTTTGTAAGCAGTGAGACTTCCCTAAGGGTTGGAGCCTTCTGGGCATATATCTTTTGGCAGTGAGCCTAGGCAGTGCGCCTGAATGCATGTGCATTCCCCATTGTAATATTTTCACATACTACTGCAGAGTATCATCTTATTGTGGGTAGGTTCCCATCGTGGTTTTTCCCTTGATCAGGTTTTCCACATCAAAAATCTTGGTGTTGTGTGTTGTGATGTTCATTTGCTTGCTACAGCTCATCAGTTTATGCTTTGGTGTTTGATAATTTGATTTCCGGAGAAGATTGATTTACCCCCCTCCTTAGTCTTCCTTCTTGATTGTTGCTAACAATTGGTATCATAGCTAGATCCTCCGGTAGAAGCTTAATCACTTGAGTTCATTTTTTAAAATTTAATTGTTTGTAAAATTTATTTGTATTTTCCAACTTTTAAATGGAGAGAACATATCAGTTTTTATTGCAATTTTTGGTAGGAAACTATTTTCATACCTTTTCATTCAATTTAGGATAAAGAATGTCAAGAATGTTAAATCATGGTTAAGATGTCAAAATATTGTGATTTAGGAATGAAACAACTTTCATGAATTTTATTTATGATAATATTGTTAGAGATGTGTTTTTTATTGTTTATGAATTTACATTTTAATGGGAGAGAACATCTATATTGGATTGCTTTCGACTAATAAAAAAAATGCAATTATTTGAGCATCAACTTAGATAAAATGTGAACTTTAATAATCAAACTTTAAATGCAACATAAAGAAGAGTTTAGCTCAAAAATTGATAGAAAATTCATGGTGGTGATGCTTTTAATTAATTTACCACTTCTAAAAAATTAATGACCATCACATGATATTTATCTCAAAATTAAAACTAGCATTTCAATACTAGTGTCAATTGTTTGTCATTTATTTCTCTTGCATCTAATATGATCAAGTTGTTAATGCTGGTTTGTTTAAAAAAATTTCTCATACAATTGATATTCTTTAAAGTTTAAAGAAAGTTCTTTTTTTTAATTGAAATAGGATATCCAATATTATGTACAAATACTTATTGTTATTTTATATACGTAACTTTTAAAATCAATTGTTTGAAGAAAAATATTTACATTATTGATTCTAGAAGCTACTACATTAACATTATGAACTGTGAAAATCATATTCACAAAACAAAAATTAAGTATAAAAGAAACTTGCCTGAAGGCTCGAGCATAAACTGATTAGACATATCTCACTATAAGTTCATTCTGTTTGCTGTGTATAGCTCATTATTGTAATTTATTCTATAATTCTTGATAAGCTTCATATAATATGTAAGGGAAAAACAACTTTATGTTAACTATTCCAATGGGATTTACCCTCACTCAACAATTACATTATCCAATTTCAGTTCATACTTCGCCCCATGGTCATTGGCGCAGTTGCAGCTCCTCTGCCCGCCGCTCTTAGACCCCGGAGTCCCAGCCTCCCCATTGCCCCTTAGGCGGGAGAGATGTTCCTTGGCGTTGCCACTTAGGGTGGCCCTCTGATGCTCTTGTGGCCTTTGGTCCTCCTACTGCTGATTCTGGGTGGCCCTCTGCCACCACCTCCAAGTTTCCTCATCTGGCTTTGGCGATCTCACCTCCCAAGCAGGAGGAAGGAGAAATTGAAAGAGACCCTAAAGATGGGTGGTCTGTACCAGACCCGACCCCTGGCCCCACTGATGTATGGGGCAAAAAAGATGACCCTGATCCTCCTCCCTCAGCTACCACTGCTTTGGCTGCCTAAGGAAGTTTTTGATGAATAACTTGTTGTCGTGTATTTTTAATCCAGTTGTTGGCCGAGTGACTCTCGCGGGGTGATCTTGTATCCCTTGGCCTTCTTTTGTGAATACCTACTTTAATATTTTTTATTAATAGAGAAGGCCTATTCATCAAAAAAGTGCATATGATGTCATTCTCTTGTTTTGCATCTTGTTCCTTCACTCAAATCATATTCCTTTTGGCTTGGCATCTCCTTTTTCTCTTTTCATCTCATACATTTTGGCAAAGTATTTTCTTTTCCGTCACTATACTTTCCTAAATCATTTCAATTTTTTAAATATAATATGTATACTTTCCTGAATCATTTTTGTTTTTTTAAATATAATATGTATATTTTTTTTTTTGATGCTTCTAAATTCAATTTTTTTATCAGTATCAAATTAGATAGTTCTTTATTTTCTTACACATCATTTAATTTAGCATCGCACTTGGTAAATAGTAGTTAGATAATACATTTAGCAACCTCATAAATGTTGAGATGAGAATTCTGTCCCAAGCTCGAGGTCGTACTGGCTGTCTAAAAAGTTCCTCAGAAAACTCCACTTTGTGTGGGACAATGTGCATGCTATATTCTACATCTTTATATTGTCCAATACGAGCAGAAATTCAAAAGATGCCATAGAAAATAGAGTGATAAATTATTTTAGACAATTTGAAAATAGAGTAATAATATATTTTCAAATCATTTGAAAATAAAGTAATAGAGTATTTTCAAACAATTTAAGAATAAAAGAGTCAAATATATTGGATAACTTAAAAATAAAATAGTTAAATATCTTCAAACAATTTGGAAATAAAACGATCCTCACCAAGCTTGTGAAGGAAATTCATGATGATATGTAAAGGTAGGACGATTTGCTCATGGTTTTTTGTTTAGATGAATGTGATGATAAGGAAGATAAACAGGTTGGAGGTAGTTGTTAAAGCTGAAGCTAGGGCTAATACATGGCTTGAGGGACTGGATGAGGACAAAGTCTAGAAGGTCGCTAATGATTTTGTTGGTTTAATGGAGAATTGGGACCAGGTGAACAAGTGACTCAATGACCTTGGTGCTAAGATTAAAATGACTCAAACAAAACTGAAGATGGAAGAAATTAGCCAATCCCAAGAGGCCCTTAAATTAAATTTGAGGAGGCCAAATCGACTTGCAAGAATGCAACCAACATGCATAACTCTTCTCTACATGTTATCCCAACCATTTAGGTTGAGCTTAATAGGAAAAGGGAGAAGAAGTGCAAGAAGATTGAGGCTATGATTGCAAGTGCAGGCCCCACAGAGTCCCTGGTGAAAGCTACCCCATATTTTGCTTTGTTGTCTTCTAGCTCTAGGTTTGGGCCCTCCAAACAGGTGTCATTTTTTGATAAGGTCCTAAGTTTATGCCAGGATTGGTAGGATAAAAAATTCCCCATGTAGTCGGTCATCTCTTTGTGTCTTTCATGGGTGGTTTTGCTAGTTTTTATTTTTCTAGGTAGTCTATTATTTTGGCTTTGCTTTTGCTGGTAATTTAGTTTTTTTGTTGGTTCTCAGGTGTCCCTGCTAGCTTATTTCTTTGTATTATTGGGTTTTTTTTTTGGTTTTTTTTTTTGTTGTTGTTGTTTTTGTTTGTACATCCCTAATGTGCCCCAATTGTTTCTTTGCAGATATGTAATGGTACGTGTCTATCCCATTTTTATTAATCAAAATAATTTGAAAATAAAATAGTAAAATATGTTTTAAACAATTTTAAAATAATAATAAAATATTTTTAAATAATAAAAAAGAAACAAAACATTCTTAAAAAAATAATTTTCATATAACAAAAGTTGCATTTTTGCAATTTTGCACAAAAAGTTGTCATATAGGCAAAGGCTGGAATCCACATACATGGATCAACCAAACACACATTAAACATGTCTAAAACCTATCAAACACAAGTCTAAACCATCTATTACCCCTATTTACCACATTGTCCCAATTGGCTTATCAAATTGCCTAATTGGTGACATGGGCTTACATGGTGGGGTTTATTGCATACATGAAACACAAGACACACTAAGACATTCTAAAGATCCTAGTCTTCATCCTTATGGTCATGAATATGTTATTGATGAGATGCTCTTGCACCAAGCCCCTAGAGTCTGGTATGCTAGATTGGATAAGTATTTGTTGAAATTGGGATTTAATAAAGGTACCACTGACAGTAATCTATATTTCAAGATTGAGAATGATAACATTTTAATTGCTGAAGTTTTTGTTGATGATATTATGTTTGGAGGAGATTATATCTTGAGCATGAAGTTTTTTAGTGATATTGTAGAAAGAATATGATATGTCTATGATAGGAGAGATGAATTTTTTTTTAGGATTGCAGATTTCAGAGACTAGAAAAGGTATTTTTATTTCTCAAACTAAATATGTGAAGGAATTACTGAAGAAGTTTGGGTTAGAAGATTCTAAACCGATTGGAAATCCAATGGTGACTGGTTGCAAATTGTCTAAAAATGTTGAATCTTTGAAAGCTAATCAGACCTTGTACAGATCTATGGTTGGTGGACTGCTATACCTAACTCATACCAGACCTCACATTATGCATGTTGTGTGCATGGCTTCTAGATATCAAGCTGATCCGAAAGAGAGTCACATCATTGTTGTAAAGAGGATATTAAAATACTTGAAAGGAACTGTGGATAATGATTTCTGGTATCCGAGGAATAATGATTTCATGTTGTGTGCTTACAATGATGCTGACTGGGCTGGTGATGTTGATGACCAGAAGAGTACCTCTGGTGGTGCCTTCTTTTGGGGTAAGAAATTATTTTCATGGGCAAGTAAGAAACAAGATTCAGTTTCTCTATATATTGCTGAAGCTGAGTACATTGTTGCTTCTCATAATTGAAGTCAGGTAGTTTGGATGAAGCAAATGTTGAAAGATATCAGAGTTATCTATGATGAGCCTACGGTCATACACTATGATAATTCCAGTGCTATAAATATGTCAAAGAACCTAGTGCGACATTCAAAGACTATACACATGTATCAATCAAGTATCATTTCTTGAGAGAAAAAGTTAGTGAAGAGGAAATTAAGTTGGGTTATGTGTCTACAAAGGAACAAATTACTGATATTTTCACAAAGTCTTTTCTTGTAGATACATTTGTCTATTTGAGAGACAAGTTAGGGGTATCTACCCCTCCTGATGGGAATTAGATGCATTGCGTTGCATCAATCCGGTGGGCTTCACAGTCTTATCTTCTTGTTTGGATTGATGGGTTTATGCTGCTCCTTAGGTGGAGTAGTTGGTCTATGGCTGGATTAGTTATATGTTTTAGGGGGAGAGTTTGGTTTTCTATTTGGAGCATCTTTGGCATTATTGTCAAAGGGGGAGAGAAGCATGTGAAAAACTATTTTATCTACTTAATCTTAGGAGAGCTTGTTGGAGATGTTTTATTTCTTTGCATTGATTGTTTTTCACATTCATATGTTGCCATCAATGCCAAAGAGGGTGATTGTTGGACATTATTGCTGCTTGGATATATTGTTGTCATTGATGTCAACATATTCCTTTGATTTATTACTCCCGTGATTCCAAATTAGTTTATTGGGATCATGGTTTGGTGTATGGAATATTTATAGTGTGATTACATATTTCTGTATTGGTTTCAGTGTTCTGGGAATCTTAATTAATCACATCATGAGATCTGGTTTGCAGTTTGGTTTTTCGTGTTAGTGCTTTGTAGAGTTTGGTATTTCCCTCGATATATTCTAGTGTGAGCAGATCTTGAGCTGTGATTTTGGGAGATTGTTTGGGATGTTCTTGTATACCTTTATTTTAGATGGTTCATGATTTAGTGCTCTGCAGGTTATCTTTCTTCATGATAGTTGTTGCTATTTAAGTATTCTTGAGGTTCAAATGTTGATCGATGAAGATTTGATAAGCGATGTTGGTACAACTGTTACTGATGATTCTAACATGCTTGCTGGTGTTTCCTATGTTGAGTTGTTGATTTTTGGGAGATTGGTGTAGTTTGTTAGATTTGGTTGTTGGACTTGATATATTGTTGTCATTGATGTCAACATATTCCTATGTGTCTTTCCAGTGAGCTTGTGAAGATTTTGTGATATTCTTTTCTATTCTTTGGTTACCGGTTCCTGATGTTTCCTATTGGTGTTTATGTCAGTATTACCTCTAGTATATTCTGGTGTGATCAGATCTTATGTTGAGACTTTGGGATTTTGTTTGGTATGACCTTGTGTATCTTTATTTTAGATGGTTCATGATTTGGTGACCCACAAGTTATCTTTCTTCGTGACAATTGTTGTTTGGTTGTGTTGTTGAGCTTTGAGATGTTGACAGATGAAGATCTGATTTGAGGTGTTAGTGCAACTGTTCTGGATGATTCTAACATGTTTGATGGTGTCTCCTAATTGCGTCCTATTTGTTTTGGCAATCTGCATTGATCGTTATGTGAGTTTTTGTGATTTCTATCATCCAGTGATGATTTGTGTGTTATGCGGTATTTCTGGTGGTGTAACATGTTGCGATTAATTTTGGCACGATTTCCAGTGGATATGATCATTTAGAAATTTAAATTTAGTCCATGCTATGTAATATAAATCATAATATTGGTCTAGTGGTCGATCTTTGTATCCTATAATGTAATTTTTATATTTATGAGTTGAGGGTTTAGCCGACCTTGCTATCAAGGTTGATGATTTCTATATATAGGTGATCTACTTATGTAATTTTGTAGTTGACATGATGTCTGGGTTATCAGAGAGATTTGTATGTGCGAAAAGAGATATATCATTCGGTGAATTTTTGTGGTGACATTGGTGTTGTAGAGCAGATAGTTGTGCTTAACCAAGACTGTTATCAACCATATGTGGATGCTACTATTGTAGTTCATTTCTTGCAGATTGTAATGATTGTAATCTGATTCATTTTGTAAGTCAGTGAGGCTTCCTTGAGGTTTGGAGCCTTCTGGGCATATATCTTTTGGCAATGAGCCTAGGCAGTGTGCCTGAATGCATGTGCATTCCCCATTGTAATATTTTCACATACTACTACAGAGTATCATCTTATTGTGGGTAGGTTCCCACCTTGGTTTTTTCCTTGATTTGGTTTTCCACATCAAATATCTGTTTGTTGTGTGTTGTGTTGTTCATTTGCTTGTTGTAGTTTATCATTTTATGCTTTGGTGTTTGATTATCTAATTTTCAGAGAAGGCTAATTCACCTCCCTATCAGTCTTCCTTCTTGATTGCTGCTCACAATTAGTATCAGAGATAGATCCTCTGGTAGAAGCTTAATCACTTGAGGGGATCCGAAATGACAGCTCAAGGTATTCTTTTAAAGAAGAATAGTCTGAGGTTTGATGGAAGCAACTATACTATGTGGAAGAACCAGATGGAGGTGAACTTGAAACGTCTTGGAGAAGATTACTAACAATGTCTATGTTGTCCCTCAGAATGGACCATCCACTCCTAATGAAGTTAAGGAAGTTGTATATAATATCAGAGCAAAGGAAGCATTACTCAGTGCCCTGACTGATTCTAAAATAACAAATGTAATGGAACTTAAGACTGCACATGAGATCTGGGTGAAGCTTCAGATACTGAATGAAGGTGATAGTCAAGTGAAAGTTGCTATGTTGCAGAGCTTGAAAATAAAGTATGAAACATTCAAGATGGGAGATGATGAGAACATACATTCATACATGGCTAAGGTGAATGAACTTGTCCTTGGTATCAGGAATGCTAGTGGAAATATTGAGGAAGATGAGATTTTTGCTAAGGTATTGAGATCTTTTCCTCCTTCTTACAAACATAAGGTTGCTTCTATAGATGAGATCTGGAGTATAACTACAATAATAAGAGATATGTTGGTTGGAAAACTTGCTTCATTTGAGATGAGAGAATTTGGAGAATCATATGGAAAGTCTGAGACAACAGTTAAAGCATCAACATCTATCTCCGGTAAGTAGAAGTATGATCTTGATGAATATAAGATATCTAGGTATGAAAGAGAAAGAAGAGAGATTGTAGAGAAGGAGAGAGAGCTTGATGAGATTGAAACATTGATTGCTTGAAGATTGCCTAAAGGTGCTGGTAAGTATGATGGAAAGTTGCCTTTGAAATGTTTTACTTGCAATAAGATAAGATATTTTTCTTCTATATGTCCGCAGAGAATGGCTAAGTATGATAGACATGATAAGTTTGATAATTATGATAGGAATGATAGATATGAGAATCATGAGAAGTATGATAAGCCTTATAAGTCTAACCAAAAGTTTAGGAACCAGAAAAACTATTGTTATGTTGCAAATGAAGGTGTTACAGATGAAGAATCAAAAGGAGATGAAGTTGTTTTTATTGCCATTAAGGAAGATGGATCCATGCCTATTGATTCCACTAGTTGTTCTGTTGAAGAAAAATCTTTGGCTAATAAAGTTGAAGAACAGAGTGTGTGGGTGATTGACAGTGGTTGTTCATATCATATGATTGGTGATAAAAACAAATTTGTAAGTATGGAAAAGTATGATGGTGGAATAGTCAAATTTGGAGATGACAAAGCCTGTGTAATCTGTGGGAGAGGTTCTATTTCTTTTGATGGTAAGAATAACACTGATGATGTCTTGTATGTTGAAGGTTTGAAGCATAATATTTTGAGTGTTGGATAGATGGTTGACAAGGGATATGATCTGCAATTCAAGGATGGTAAATCTAAAATCTTGAATGCCTCCGCTATAGAGATCGCATCTGGGATTAAGATTGAAGGTAACATTTTTCATTTGAATGCAAGTGAGAAATGTTGTTTGATTGCTAAGATAGATGAGGGTTATGGCATAGAAGGACATGTCATTTAAACATTTATTCAATGATCAAGATTAATTCTACACATGGTGTTAGAGATCTGCCTAAGATTGTTAAACCTATTAATCTGGTCTGTAAGGAATGCTAGTTGGGTAAGCAAACAAGAATTTCTTTCAAAAACAAACGGTATATGTGAGATGGATTGCTAGATCTTGTGCATACAGACCTATGTGGACCTACAAATATTAGAAGTGTGCAGGGTGATAGATACTTTATGCTGCTAATTGATGATTATTCCAAGATGATGTGGGTTGTCTTTTTGAAGGAGAAATCAGAAGGATTTATGAAATTCAAGATATTCAAAGATAAAGTTGAAACAGAGTCTAGATTGAAGCTAAAGTGTTTGAGATATGATAGAGGTGGAGAATTCTGATCTGGTGAGTTCAGTTATTTCTGTGAGATGCATGGAATCAAAAGACAATTTTCTGGTCATAGAACTCCACATTAGAATGGAGGTGTTGAAAGAACCATATTGTTTTGGATGTTGTAATGACTATGTTGATTGAAAGAATTTTTCCAAAGATCTACAAAAGAGAAGCCATTAGCACTGCAGTCTACGCATTTAACATAATTCATATCAAAGGTGATACCAGTAAGACCCCTTATGAGCTTTGGTTTGGTCATGTTCCTACTGTGAAATATTTCAAAGGCTTTGGTAGAAAATGTTATATCAAGAGAGATGAGGATATTGAAAAGTTTGATCTTAGAAGTGATGAAGGTATCTTTTTGGGATATTCCACAAAGAGTAAAGCTTATGAGTGCTATAATAAGATCTACTGAGAAATATTATTGAGAGTGCATGTGTGAAGGTGGATGAGAATCTTGGAAAGGAGATCAGAGCTTATGATGAAGGTCAGCATGTTGTTTTAGCTCCTATTTAGCCTAAAGGACCTAATGAGAATGATATGGTAGAGATAGAGACTATTAATCCAGATGATGCTGCTAGTGATGGTGATGTGTAGGAATCTGAGAATCGGAAGACTCTGAGGTATGTTAGATTAAATCACTATAAGAATCAGATTATTGGTGACATGAATAAAGGTGTGATGACTAGAAGAAGGTTAGTTGCATAAGAGGTATGTTTGATATCCAAACTTGAACCTAATGATTTTACTGAAGCTTGTAAAGATGAGAATTGGATAAGGGCCATGGAAGAAGAATTAGATCAGATTGAGAAGAATAATACTTGGGAACTTGTGCCTAGACCTAAGGATAAAAATGTTGTTGGTAGTAGATGGGTTTTTAGAAACAAATTGAATAAAATTGGTGAAGTAGTCAGAAATAAAGCTAGACTGGTCTGCAAAGGGTATTCACAACAAGAAGGAATTGATTATGAATTTTTTTTCTTCTCTAGTTGCCAGAATTGAAGTTGTTAGATTGTTACTTGCTTATGCTACTTATAAAGATTTCAAGGTATATCAAATGGATGTCAAATCTGCATTTTTGAATGGTGATCTAGAAGAAGAAGTCTACATTGAATAGCTTGATGTATTTTCACTGTCAGATGATGGCGATATGGTATGCAAGTTTTGGAAAGAACTTTATGTATTGAAACAAGCTCCTAGAGTCTGGTATGCTAGATTAGATAAATACTTCTTGAAACTAGGATTCACTAAAGGTGTTACTGATAGTAATCTATACTTTAAAACTAAAAATGATAATATTTTTATTGTTGAAGTCTTTGTTGATGACATTATTTTTGGTGGTGATGATGATATGAGTATAAAGTGTGTCAGTGATATGCAAAAAGAATTTGAAATGTCTATGATTGGTAAGATGAAACTTTTCTTAGGTTTGCAGATTGCACAAATAGAGAAAGATATATTTATATCTCAAACTAGATTGCACAAATAGAGAAAGATATATTTATATCTCAAACTAAGTATGTGAAGGAATTGTTGAAGAAGTTTGGACTAGATGCTTCTAAACTAGTTGGAGCTCCTATGGTGATTGGTTGTAAATTGTCTAAAAAATGATGAATCTCCTAAAGCTAATCAGATTTTGTACATATCTATGGTTGGTAGACTATTATATCTTACTTAGACTAGGCCTGACATTATGCATGTGCTATATGTATGGCTGCTAGATATCAAGTTGATCTGAAGGGAAGTCATGTTACTGTTGTTAAAAGAATATTCAAATATCTTAAGGGAATTATGGATTATGGTTTATGGTATCCTAAGAAAGATAATTTTATGGTGTGCTTACACTGATGCAGATTAGGCAGGTGATGTAGATGACTGAAAGAGTACTACTGGTGAAGCATTCTTTTTGCGTAAGAAGTTGGTTTCATGGGCTAGCAAGAAACAAGACTCAGTATCTTTATTTACTATTGAATTTGAGTACATTGCTGTCGCTACTAATGGCACTCAGATAGTTTGGATGAAGCAAATATTGAAAAATATTAGAATTATTTATGATGATCCTATTGTTATATATTGTGATAATTTTAGTGCTCTAAACATGCCAAAGTATCCGGTACAACATTCAAAGACTAAACATATATCAAACAAATATAATTACTTGAAAGAGTAGGCCAATGAACAAAAGGTGAAGCTGAAATATGTATCTACAAAGGAACAAATTGATGATATTTTTACTAAGCCTTTGCCTGCAGATACATTTGTCTATTTGAGAGATAAGCTAGGGGTAACCACCCCTCTTGATAAGAACTAGACGCATTGAGTTGCATCAATGCGGTGGATTTCAGAGCTTTACTCTTTTTATCGTGGATTGATATCTTGGTGTTGCTCCTTTGCTGGAGTATTCTGTTGATTTGGTTGTGATTGATTAATGTTTCTGTGGAGAGATATCTATGTTTCATATTCAAAGGAGGAGAATGTGTTTGGTTTTCTATTTTTGGAGAGCTTTGGCATTGCTGTCAAAGGGGGAGAGATCATGTGAAAAACTACATTATCTATCTTGATCTTAGGGGGATTTTGCTAGTGATATCTTCTTTCTTTGCATTGACTATTTTTCACATTCTTATGTTGCCACCAATGCCAAAAGGGGAGATTGTTGAATTGTTGAGATTGTTGGGAGATTGGTGTAGTCTGTTATATTTGGTTGTTGGACTTGGATATGTTGTTGTCATTGATGTCAACATATTCCTTTGAGTTTTTCCGATGAGCTTGTGAAGATTTTCTGATCTGGTTTGTTGTTCTTTGTTTAGCGATTCCTAATGTTTCATGTTGGCGTTCCTGTTAGTATTCCCTTTGGTATATTTTGGTATGATCAGATCTTGTGGTGAGACTTTGGGAAGTTGTTTGGGATGATCTTGTGTATCTTCATTTCAGATGGTTCATGATTTGGTGATCTGCAAGTTATCTTTCTTTGTGATAGTTGTTGTTTGGTTGTGTTCTTGAGCTTTGAGACATTGATCGATTAAGATTTGTTTTGAGGAGTTGGTGCAACTGTTCTGAATGATTCTAAAATATTTCTTGGTGTCCTATTTTTTTTGGCAATCCGTATTGATCTTTGTGCAATTTTTAGTGATTTCTATCAACCGGTGATAATTTGTGTGTCATGCGGTATTTTTGGTGGTGTAACATGTTGCGGTTGATCTTGGCACGATTTTTGGTGGATATGATTGTTTGGAAATTGGAATTTGGTCCATGCTATGTAATGTAAATCATAATATTGGTCCAGTGGTCGATCTTTGTATCGTGTAATGTATTTTTTGTATTTATGAGTTGAGGGTTGAGAGTTTAGCCGACCTTGCTATAAAGGTTGATGATTTATATATATAGGTAATATACTTATGTAATTTATTAGTTGACGTGATTTCTCTATTATCAGATAGAGTTGTATGTGTGAAAAGAGATATATCATTCGGTGAAGTGTTGTGGTGAGATCGGTGTTGTAGAGAAAACAATTATGCTTAACCTGAACTATTATCAGGTATATGTGGATTCCATGATTACAGTTCATTTCTTCCAGATTGTAGTCTGATTCATTTTGTAAGTCAGTGAGACTTCCCTAAGGGTTGGAGCCTTATGGGCATATATCTTTTGGCAGTGATCCTAGCAGTGTGCTTGAATGCATGTGCATTCACCATTGTAATATTTTCACATACTACTGCAGAGTAGCATCTTATTGTGGGAAGGTTCCTATCATGGTTTTTCACTTGATCAAGTTTTTCACGTCAAAAACCTCAGTGTTGTGTGTTGTGATGTTCATTTGCTTGCTACAGTTCACCAGTTTATGCTTTGGTGTTTGATAATCTGATTTTTGGAGAAGATTGATTTACCCCCCCTCCTCACTCTTCCTTCTTAATTGTTGATAACAACTGGTATCATAGCTAGATCATCCGGTAGAAGCTTAATCACTTGAGTTCAATTTTTTAAATTTAATTGTTTGAAAAATTTATTTGTATTTTCCAACTTTTAAACGGAGATAACATGTCAGTTTTTATTGCAATTTTTGGTAGGAAGCTATTTTCATACCTTTTCATTCAATTTAGGATAAAGAATGTCAAGAATGTTAAGTCATGGTTAAGATGTCAAAATATTGTGATTTAGGAATGAAACAACTTTCATGAATTTAATTTATGATAATATTGTTAGAGATGTGTTTTTGATTGTTTATGAATTTACATTTTAATGGGAGTGAACATCTATATTGGATTGATTTCGACTTATTAAAAAAATGCAATTAATTAAGCATCAACTTAGATAAAATGTGAACTTTAATAATTAAAGTTTAAATGCAACATAAAAAAGAGTTTAGCTCAAAAATTGATGATAGAAAATTCACGATGGTGATGCTTTTAATTAATTTGCCACTTCTAAAAAATTAATGACCATCACATGATATTTATCTCAAAATTTAAACTAGCATTTCAATACTAGTGTCAATTGTTTGTCATTTAATTTCTCTTGCATCTAATATGACCAAGTTGTTAATGTTGGTTTGTTTAAAAAAATTTCTCATACAATTAATATTCTTTAGAGTTTTAAGAAAGTAATTTTTTTAATTGAAATAGGAAATCCAATATTACACAAATACTTAGGGTAATACTTAGGGCATGTCCCCATGGTGCTTAGCTTATTTTGGCTAGGAGCAGCTGTTCAACTTTTTAAGGAGCAATTTGTGGAGCAAGTGGCCCCATGGATAGTTAAATGGCTGCTTATTTTTATGCAATCTTCTTAAATCATTTTCTAAAAGAAATTATTGATAATATTTAAAATTCATAAGCAAAATTCTAGGCAAGTGAATAGGAGAGAAAAAATATGGTGAAGCCATGTGTCTTTTTTTTCAATTTTACATGAGAACACTCCAGCTGCTTAAATTTAAGCAGCCCCATGGAAACATGGGATTATTATAATTTTATATACATAACTTTTAAAATCAACTCTTTGAAGAAAAATATTTATATAGTTCATTCCAGAAGCTGCTACATTAACATTGAAAATCATATTCACAAAAGAAAAATTAAGTATAAAAGAAACTTGCCTGAAGGCTTGAGCATAAACTGAGTAGACATATCTCACTATAAGTTCATTCTGTTTGCTGTGTACAGCTGATTATTCTGATTTACTCTGTAATTCTTGATAAGCTTCATATAATATGCAAGGGAAAAACAACTTTATGTTAACTACTCCAATGGGATTTACCCTCACTCAACAATTACATTATCCAATTTCAGTTCATACACAGTTGGAAACCCACTTTTGGAATAACAAGTGACAGTCTCTCTAAACCCGCGAACACGCACTTTGTTATTGGAAGCACAAGATCTCAGCGAGCCTGAACGATTCTTGGCCACGCAAGTGAGAAACTCGTACAACTTGGCAAACTCGTTCCTATTACAATCCACTTCAGCCAGAGCCACAGTGTTAGCTGCTACGTGACATTTCCCTTTCGTTGGATCAAACGAGCACCCGATGTTAATTGAACGATAGTCAGGATCAATTTTGCCACAAGGAATGGTCTTTTCAATTAGGGTTTCTCCTTCCAAGCCCGACCATTCAAAGGCTTCTGCCCGAAACAGAGCCGCGCCTTCTCTATGCACTTTTGCACCTCCACCTATGACTGCACATATTTCGCCTTTCACAACCCTCAGCCTTAGGTCATTGGAGGGCTTCAGATTTTCCACCCAGTTTCCAAAGGAGTACACCTCCCTCCTCATTGACCGAGGCAGCCGGTCACAAATGATATGCATGAACCGGCAGAAGAGTAGATTGATATGGTCATATAGCCATGCTCTCAATGCTGTGCTGAACTCCAATAGGGCTGCTGTAAAGCTCAATAGTGTAGGAATCAGCCAATAGTTTGCCTCGTTTGCAGAAACAACCCTACTAAATTTAAAAACTTGAGCATTTTCTCCTCAGAAATTGTTAAATTTACAGGCAAAACAAAATCATTGTCTAGAATCTTGATGGTGTGATTTTCCAAAATTAAATTATCAAGGACATCTGATATGGTCATGACACCACCTGTGGCTACCTGTTGCCAGAATTCTTTATACCCTTTCAGAAACACAGTGCTCTTGGCCACTTCTGCAAAGTCCAACAAGGTATACCAGATTTTGTCGGTGATGTAATAACACATTTCCCCGTTGAGATACAACTTGTTTTCCTCCCGTCTGTCTAGATGAAATTCAATACCCAAGTAGGACGATCGTACCTGAGTCATGTCATCGCTCAAATTAATTTGCCTTGGCACAGTCGCCTGATCTGCTGGTATGGTCACATGGCAGCGTACAACCTTCCACAGCTTTAAATGACTTGGGAAACCTTTCAGCCGAGTGTAGTCTGCAAAGAGGCCCAAAGGTAAGAGGCACTGACTCAGCAACCAGCCTATTCCACATTGTATGACTGCCCCAGCAGGGGTCAATTTTCCGATCTGCCAAAAACCAAGGCAAAGTTGGAGTGACAGCAACACAGTGCTCAATATTGACTTGCCTGACATCCTTCTTCCCTAAACTACAATATTTTTCCCTATCTTAAATGAAGATTTTTAATGATGTCGAAGATTTTTAATGATGTCGAAAAGATCAAACAATCTATAATACTCAAAGCTGAGAACAAAACAATGATTATAAAAGAATCAATAACACAACTTAAAGTAAAGATAAATTATTAATCTTTACGGACTATAATTTACCATCCTTACAATTCGTCAAAAGTGCATATGATGTCATTCTCTTGTTTTGCATCTTATTCCTTCACTCGAATCATATTCTTTTTGGCTTGGCATCTCCTTTTTCTCTTTCATCTCATACATTTCGGCAAAGGATTTTCTTTTCCGTCATTATACTTTCCTGAATCATTTTGATTTTTCAAATATAATATGTATACTTTCCTGAATCATTTTCATTTTTTAAACTAAGTATAATTAGATAGGCTAGTTCTTTATTTTCTGACACATCATTTAATTTAACATCGCACTTGGTAAATAGCAGTTAGATAATACGTTTAGCAACCTCATAAAAGTTGAGACGAGAATTCCGTCCCAAGCTCGAGGTCGTACTGGCTCTCAGAAAACTTCCTCAGAAAACTCCACTTTGTGTGGGACAACGCGCATGCTATATTCTACATCTTTATATTGTCCAATACGAGCAGAAATTCGAAAGATGCCATAGAAAATATTTAAGTTCTTTATTGTATGAAATACCTAAAGAAATTCACCAAAATGAATACTTCTCTTTTCTCGTCTTATAAAAGAAACATAAACTAGACAGCTCATATGTGCACTCAAATCTTGATGGCGACAGTTCTGGAATATGTTGTTCAAATCCATAGGATGTTGTGGTCCTTTTACAAACAAGCCATCTCTGTCCGAGTTAAAGCTGGGACCGAGTTCCTTCTCTTTGGGAGGGAGACCTGTCTAGTGGTACATGTAAATTATTACTTCATGTGATGCTAATATTTTAAACAAGCGGTGCAATGCATCGAGTTTGCTGTAATAGTATAGAGCGAGATAAAAGAGTTTATATATATAGAAAAAATAGAGGAAGATATAGATAAAAATAGAGGAAGGTATAGATGACACTGTAATAGAGATAGAGAGAGGAGAGGTAGAGTGAGAAAGATAGCGGCGGGGGGAGAGAAAGGAGGATAGGGGAGGAGAGGCCGAAGATAGGTAGAGAGAGAGGGGGAGGGGGGGAAGAGACGCTGGAGATAGGTAGAGAGAGGGGGAGGGGGAAGGAGAGGCCGAAGATAGGTAGAGAGGATGAGAGAAAAGAGTTACTATATAAAACAAGTAGTAGTTATTATGTAATTATATTATATTTAAGTTATTAATGGAGAATATATATTATAATAATTCAATGTTATTTTACAATAATATAATTTTTATTACAATTACTAGTTAAATTTGTAAATAATGTAGAGATATAATAGAACAAATCATATTAGTTCAATGAAACAAAACTTTTTTCCCAAACATGTGAAGCTAATTAAATAAATTATATTATTTATTATATTTATATACAAATTACATAATATATAATAATGTTTATATAATAAAAATTATATTATAATTATATCTTATAATGTAAATTCATTTTAAAAAATATATTATGATTATAAATTTAATAATTAAGTAAAAATTTAAAAATAATATAACTATAAACTAATAAATCATTTTTCACCACATATTAATGATAATGATTAAAAACACTATAACACTCAACAATTTCTTTGTATAACTAATTATATGTAATATATTTAATAATTATTATTGGATAAAAATTTCATATATATTTGTAAAGAATTTTGAGACAATTTGAGAATAAAGTGATAAAGTATTTAAATAGACAATTTAAAAATAGAGTAATAATATATTTTCAAATCATTTGAAAATAAAGTAATAAAGTATTTTCAAACAATTTAAGAATAAAAGAGTAAAATATTTTGGATAACTTAAAAATAAAATAGTTAAATATCTTCAAACAATTTGGAAATAAAATAGTCCTCCCCAAGCTTGTGAAGGAAATTCACGATGATATGTAAAGGTAGGACGATATGCTCAAATGGCTTTTTGTTCATATGAATCTGATGATAAGTAAGATAAACAGGTTGGAGGTGGTTATCGAAGCTGAAGCTAGGGCTAATACATGGCTTGAGGGACTGGATGAGGACAAAGTCTAGAAGGCCGCTAATGAATTTGTTGGTTTAATGGATAATTGGGACAAGGTGAATGAGCGACTCAATGACCTAGATGCTAAGATTAAAATGACTGGGACAAAACTGAAGATGGAAGAAATTAGGAAATCCCAAGAGGCCCTTAAATTAAATTTGAGGAGGCCAAATCGACTTGCAAGAATGCAGCCAACATGCATAACTCTTCTCTACATGTTATCTCGACCATTTAGGTTGAGCTTAATAGGAAAAGGGAGAAGAAGTGCAAGCATATTGAGGCTATGATTGCGAGTGCAAGCCCCACAGAGTCCCTAGTGAAAGCTACCCTAGATTCCGCTTTGGTGTCTTCTAGCTCTAGGTTTGGGTCCTCCAAAAAGGTGTCATTTTTTGACAAGGTCCTAAGTTTATGCCAAAATTGGCAGGATAAAAAATTCCCCATGTAGTTGGTCATCTCTTTATGCCTTTCATGGGTGGTTTTGCTAGTTTTTTGTTTTCTACGTAGTCTATTATTTTGGCTTTTCTTTTGCTAGTAATTTAGTTTCTTTGTTGGTTCTCAGGTGTCCCTACTAGGTTATTTCTTTGTATTATTGGGGTTTTTGTTGTTGTTGTTGTTGTTTGTACATCCCTAATGCACCCCAAGTGTTTCTTTGTAGATATGTAATGGTACGTGCCTATCCCATTTTTATTAATCAAAACAATTTGAAAATAAAATAGTAAAATATGTTTTAAACAATTTTAAAATAATAATAAAATATTTTTAAATAATAAAAAAGAAACAAAAGATTCTTAAAAAAATAATTTTCATATGACAAAACATCTTTCAACAAAATGTAGTTGCAAGATTTGAAAAGAAAGAACCAATATTTTAACAAAATATTTTATAAGGACATTTATTTGATGTAATGTATTAAATAAATTAAAAATATGTAAAATTGAATTTTACACTTATTATTTTGAATATAAACTAATAGAATGAAAGAAAAATGATACCTTTGTAATCATTTAAAATAAAAATAAAATGTAGATTATAGAATTTTTGTTCAAAATTTTTAATTCTTTGTAATGATTGGTTAAATTAAAGAAAAAGTAGAATTCGATGAATGCGCTAGTATCTTTTCTTGGTGGGAACCAGAAATAGTTGAAATATTTATTATTACATGTTAATGATATATGTAAAAGTTGTTCAAAGGTATCATTTTACACCCATGTCTTGATGATATCTTGGAGACGTTATGATATAGATATAAAAAATTATTATCACCTTTAAATTTTAAGTAACAACAATCATCCATAATTTATATTTTTAAAATTTGATACTTTTCCATCTATTAATTTTTAGTTGTAAAGAATTGATATCATTGATGAAATTTAAAAAGTGTAACTAATAATGCAAGTTCACCTACTCGAAACACTTGATAAACACCTCTGAGAATGATACACTAAAGACTAAAACTAATTGAATATAGAAAATAAATTTTAAAAGCTATGCTAAATTTTAATTCAAGTTCACACCACTTGTACATGGTTATTCTAATGTATTGCACATGAATACATTCTTTCCTTCTCTTTCTTATAATAAGGATGTCCATACCACCTTTATCCATGTCGCAATTACATATATCCGTAAGGAAAACAAAAAAATTACATATAAATAATGGAATCAGACTCAACTTTTGCAAACTAGACATAGTGTGTCGCTCCACTATCTCTTGATACTAAAAAATGGCTTCTACATCTACAATCTTATGTTCTCTTAAATCTTAGAAATAAATTTCTCTACATGAACATCTACATCCTCCTTGTTCACCCCAAAATCTATTCCCTTCTCTGTCTTTTCCCACCACACACTATTTTTTATCCTGGAAGGTGAAGCCCTAGATGCTTACCCCTTCAATTTCAACTCCTCAGAGATCACTTGATATTTGTCTTCTACTAGAGAATTGCCACTTGCATCTTCAGTTAACCTTGATTTTCTTCTATCAATATTGTCAAAGTCCACGGAAGAAGAGGGTGGAAAGTAGTAGAAATTAGTGACATACAAAAAGTGATCCTTCCCAAGATAGAACACAAAATCCCCAACAATAAGCCCCATGGTTTTTAAAGGCCTACCAATGTGGGAGTGTCTCCCTTCATAGATCAAAAGAAAGGAAATATTACATCATATATCATGGTGTAAGGACAAGGAGATTCCTACATCAAAATCCTAGATGTATTGCATATCATCGTTAAAAAAAAAATCAAGATTAGATACATGAAACACATTAATGGGCTCAAAATCATCCTTCATCACACAATGCTTGAAAATGAACCAATATTGCATCTTCTCTTCCTTACCCTCCCTATTCAACTCAAATATTGTAGAGAAAACCAAAAATATCTCATTTGGATGTCATTCTTTGGAAATAGAAGGCTAAATATTTCTTACAACCATATTTTCCTAACCTTTCTTTCCCAATCCTCCAAGCCAATTGTCTGGGCCAACATAGTGAAAATGTGTCAATACACCTCTCTATCATGTACATGTTTACGAGAGGCATAACACCCTTTTAACACCATCAAAATAGCCTACCTAACCTTATTATCCTCACATTTGAAGAGCCGTTTTCCTGATCTTTAGTGCTTTCATCACCATACTTACAGTTTGCACCAAATATAGATATCATGCTTGTGAGTTGCACTTATGCATTTTGTCTTTCCTACTTGTTGTTTTTGTGAGGGTAGCCCACCTATTTATAGTAGCTTAAAATGAATTCTCCTATGAATGAGACTACATTTTGTCACTATCTTTTGACCCTTTATTGACTTAAAATGTGAACCTTTACCGACTTAACATGTACATTGCTAAGTTAAACCTTTGAAGATCTATCAATGTCAATTTACTTATCTCTTCTCATGTACTTGTGTTTGCCTTTATCCTACAAACCTTGATATCTCAAATCTTTGGAAATCTATCAATGTCAGTTTACTTATCTCCTCTCATGCACTTGTGTTTGTCTTTATCCTACAAACCCTGTTATGATATCTCACTCTTGGAATAGATGTATGTTTTATGATGTCTATCTTGCATTTCTGTTTTGGAGAATATATGGAGTTTTATTCACCATTTTTCCGCTTTGATAACATATTTTTTCATCAAACTCAAAGCTTATTTTATTTTTACTTTTACGGTTCAATGACGCCTGACAATATGTACCAACCAAACTATGCACATGGCGGATAGTGAAGATAAAAGGGTGGTCAAAAAACTAAATGGCCACACACTTCTAACATTAAAGTGAAAAATGTGAGCAGACCCATGTATGGATAAACACTTAAAGTTAGGTGTTATTTGATTTTGTAATTGGATATTTAAAGATAAAATATTGTTGTACACACACACACACACACACACACACACACACACACGAGACATGCTTACGTGACATGTCATGTTGGTTATACTATTTATGCATTTATATATAATCCTCAAAACTAGTAAAAATAGATGTTTTTAGGGCTCAAACATGAAACATGTTTATGCTTTATTAATGTTCTCTCTGTCTCTCTGTCTCTGTCTCTCTCTCTCTCTCTCTCTCTCTCTCTCTCTCTCTCTCTCTCTCTCTCTCTCTCTCTCTCTCTCTCTCTCTCTCTCTCTCTCTCTCTCTGTGTGTGTGTGTGTGTGTGTGTGTGTGTGTGTGTGTGTGTGTGTGTGTGTGTGTGTGTGTGTGTGTGTGTGTGTGTGTGTGTGTGTGTGTGTGTGTGTGTGTGAGTGAGTGCACGTGTGTGTGTAAATGTGATATGATTAAAATATACTTGGTGTTGTTGTTTCTAAACTTAGACCCTATGATCTTTTGTAGTTCACTAAAAAGAGTATAATTCATATGCCTCAAATTATTTTAGACACTGAGGAAATGGATTGCAAAGAGTGTATTGAATTATGAAAACATGAAGATAGGATCATATCATAGTTGTATTCTTAAGCTTTGAATTTTGAGAGAATATTTAGTGAAAATAGAGGAGAATTTGTAATGAATATGACATTGGAAATTCCCTCGTGTGTGTGTAAATGTGATATGATTAAAATATACTTGGTGTTGTTGTTTCTAAACTTAGACCCTATGATCTTTTGTAGTTCACTAAAAAGAGTATAATTCATATGCCTCAAATTATTTTAGACACTGAGGAAATGGATTGCAAAGAGTGTATTGAATTATGAAAACATGAAGATAGGATCATATCATAGTTGTATTCTTAAGCTTTGAATTTTGAGAGAATATTTAGTGAAAATAGAGGAGAATTTGTAATGAATATGACATTGGAAATTCCCTCTAATAAAATTATTCTAACGTGGAAAAAGAATGCATTCATTTGTTGTAATTGATCAATTTTTTTGTATATATATAGATATATGTATGTATGTATGAACCAATACAAATTAAAAAAATATCTAATTAAAAAATTAAATAACACCTAATTCCAAGTGTTCATCCATATGTGCTCGCTCTCTCTGTCTCACACACACACATAATCACAATGTAAGACAAATATATATAAATCAATTAAAGTAAGCCTAGGTTTTACTTCACACTATAATGAATCCCTACATGACATCTATATAGTGATGTAAATTTGACAAGATAAGTGGAGAGAATGCATGATGTGCAATGAGGAAACCGGTGAAAATATTATGACATTAACTTATACATGCCATGTCATTAAAGTATATACATGTTTGACATTGTGACAATTTACTATTTGTGTAGGTAGCAATAGTTGATAGAGTTGATGCATAACCAGTATAACTAGCATTGCATGTCATTGAAGCATAAACATGTTTGTCAATAATTTGAAAACATAAACATGAATGGTTTGAAAGACTTAGTATTGGAATATAACATATAACAGGTCATGAATATACATCTAAGTGTATGTATATGTACACATATGAATACATATGTATATGTATACATGTACATGTGTATGTATAAGGAACATATCTATATATATAACGAAATCAATAAAAAATAAATCATTTAAACGAAACCCTTGATGTCATACAAATAACTATTTCACAATATAATTAAACCCTCGATGCCATGCATATAATTATTTCATTGTATAATGAAACCCTCAATAGAATAAAAATAATTATTTCATAGTATAATGAAATCCTCAACTTCATACATATAATTATTTCACAATATAATGAAACCTCAATGCAATACAGATAATTATTTCACAATATTATTATATAGATGATTATGTCAAAGTATAATGAAATCATTAAGAATTTTATAATGCATGATTTGTAATGGTGAAACCAGTCGAAATATTGTGACACTAACTTCATATATTTAAAAGCTACAAGAAATCATATCATTGATGTGAATTTGACAAAATAGGTGTAATGATTTTTACATTATACCGAGAAAGATTATATTTGACTATATATGTCACATGGACAACACACACAATGTGCAATTGTGAAACTTGTCAAGAAATGGAAACAATAACAACATGCCCATTAAATTTCATGATTAAAAATTAGGTGTTTCAAATAAAATTAGACAATAATCAATTTTTATTTGCATTCACTTTATAAAGTGAGAGATCACTGAAATGAAATCCTCAATGTCATGGAGAGAATTGGAATAAAAAAGAAATTGCACGTATGAAGGAGAAAGAATCCATTATTGAACAACGAAATTTCAAGGACTAAGGATGTGCAGGTGTTACCTAGGTAGAGGCAGTGAAGAGAACACGGTCGTTGCAGAGTCGATTGTGGGAAGAAATAGGTGGGGAAAATAATCCCCAAAATCGGCAAAAAGAGATTGTTTTAGGATTCAATAATAATCAACAATGCATGCTAGCCAAGCTATGTACATGGACGAGGGTGGACATAAAAGGGTGGTTGGAAAATTAAAAGATGAAACACTCCTTATATTAAAGTGAAAAATGTGAGTGGGCCCATACAGATAAACACTTAGAATTAGGTGTTACTAAATTTTTTAATTAGATAGTTCTTAAATTTTTATTGGTGGTCTCTCAAATCGCTATTGTCATAATGATGGTCATGTATCAGGCAAGGCTTTGAAATGACCATTTTTTGACCCTTTTGTGCACAAAAAATCCCACAATGTGCATCGTTAATACCCAAAAGCCAGAACACTAGCTATAAGAAGTTAAGTTGGATACAAAGACAACAAAATAAATTGTCAAAATATGATTTACCATTTAATATCTATGGGTGCATGAAGTCAGCTATAACCACTACTCGTATGGTTACCCTAGATGATCAATGAATGTGTTCTAGAAATTTTTATATTTAGAAGGTGGTCATTTTCATGTTATTTTGATGAACCTTATGCTCAAACTACTCTCACCTCATTACATCCTTTGTTGATATCACACTCAAATCATACAAACACAAAACAACACTATCAAAATATTATGCACCTTTAAACAAAGTCATTCCCATGCACCACACACTTTACAATCACCTTCAAACAACTAACTAATTTTTCACTATTCACAAATTGTAATGCCCTGCCAAGAAACCCTAAAGGATACAAGTACAAACACTTTAAAAGAGTGTAAAATATATATATTTTTTAACAATACAAAACACATAAACGTATGGAATAACATTGCAATAGAAATTGCACAAGTGGAAGATTTAACTCAAACTCGTAAAGGGTTTCCCAATGTGAATTACTTAATTAAACTAATCCTTACTTAAGATCAATTAATCCACTTAAGAAATATATTTAACCATTAGGAACTTAGTTACACTAATCAATGATTTTTCATACTTTTCATGATATAACATTAACATTTCTATGCTTCATTCATATTAAAACATTCAATTACATTACATCAATGATTTTAATTAAAGATAGAAATCCTAGCATCTAAATCTCATCATAATACATTGCAAGGATAACATAATACTACAAGTGCACTTAAAATGTCAAGTCTCATAAAAATACATAATGGTTACATCAAAGTACAACTACTGTGAAGGCATACATATAAACATATGATACAATCAACCACATAGGTCCAAGAGATATAGATATGATTCAAGAAGAACAAGAGGATCCCATAGGTACAATGGAATGAAGCAAATCCAAGAGATACATTTGGAGCACTTGCGAAGCTAATCCCTTGCAAGAAAGCACGAACAAAGTACCCGATGGAAAGTGGCACTACCACCCGACCATGTGGCCCAAAAAGGACCACTCCTCTGTGCTAGGAGATAGTAATAAGGCCCTCAAGAAAATCACAATAAAGAAACACATGGTCTAACATGTACACTGGGTACTCACATAGGGCATAAGCATACAAATATGACTCCCACAAGAGTTCTCCAAGAAAAACCAACACAAGATTACACACTAGTGAACATAAGGGAAGAGTGTCATTGCATAGCTAGTATGAGTTATCTTGACAAGCCTCCATAGGCCCCGACGCCCATCTTGAGTTATGTTAGTAGCCTCTCCCAAACCCTCGGCCCCCATCCATGACTCATGCGGAGCCAACAAAATTTTTGTGAAGAAAAGGTAGTTGGTTTTCCATTCGAGGCCTTCCCACTGCATCCTGAGTTTGTACTAGCACTCAACCATAAGCGGGGCACAATTAATCTTGATTAGGGTTTTAAAATGCAACCCTAGTTTATTAATTAAGTTATCATTTATTACTCAAACTTCCAAGGGGTTATCCTGGCAGACACTTTGGACCCTGACCCCCACTTAGAAGCCAGTCTTCCTTATGACACCGCACAACCTCCAAAGAACTCCAAGACAAAACAAAAAATCCAACTGACATAGGGAGTTAAAAATTCAAAACTGAAGAACAACTTGGTCATACGAACCTTCTACCAAGGTTAAAACAATTGGAGGTGTGAAACGGACAACTAGTCTATTCACAAGACAAGACCACAACTAGAATAAAGAAAGTATAGATAAAATCAAAACCTAACCAAATAAACTTGCATGATAGACTCGCATTCAACAACATACCAACATAACACAAGAATGTCTCTTCTAAATCCACACCAAAATCCACCAATCAAAGTAAATACCCAAAAGGGTAAACATGCACACTAAACATATCCATTTTAAGGAATCATAAAGACCTTTCAAAATATAATTAAAAGCTAATGTTATCTAATTGTATCTTTTTCAATAAACTGATTTCTCCATGATAAGAAAATCCACAATAGAGCAAAAAAAATGCATTGAAAGGGTCTATGTCAACATACACCCAAATAGACTTGCATAATGCTTGATTTAAAATCCATACCCACACACACAAGAGAATTTTCCCTTTAAATAATATTACACCATTAAATCGCCAAACCAAAAATGATCAACAAAGGATTCACTTTCATTTAAATACCATACACTTTCTAAAAGAATAAAAGCAATTCGTAGACTAAATAAGTCATCATTTAAAACAAATATAGATCTTTTCAATTTAAAGCCAATTTGACTAAAAACAAGTTTCATTTGCATTCAAATTTGTAATTAATGAAAATAGCAATAAAATATTTTTGAAAACTAAAATCATTATTTAAGTCAAAGTAGATCTTTTCAATTAAAAATCATGTTGACTAAATTTAATTGATGACTATCAATATAACCTTTATTTTCTCAAAATAAATTATAGTTATATCCAATCAATCTTTAACATTTGATTCGTATTGCTAACTCCAAAATACATATTATATATATAAGGAGAGAGAGAGAGAGAGAGAGAGAGAGAGAGAGAGAGAGAGAGAGAGAGATTCACACACACTCTCACACACATATATATGTACATGTATACATTTACATACATACATACATACATACATACATACATACATATATATATATATATGTACATATATATATGTGTATGTATATATATGTATATATATATATGTATATATATATATATGTATGTATATATATGTATATATATACATGTATATATGTATGTATATATATGTATATATGTATATATATGTATATATAGATATACATACATACATATATATACATGTATATATATATATACATGTAAACATGTGTATATATATACATATATATATCTATATATACATGTGTAGATATATATATGTATATATATCGATATGTGTATATATATATACATATACATATATACATACATGTATATGTATATATATATATATCTACATATATATAGATATATATACATATACATATATGTATATATATGTAGATATATGTACACACACACACACACACACACACACACACATATATATATATATGTTATACATATACATATACATGTACATACATATATATATATATATATATATATATATTGTATGCGGGAAAAGCGGGTCGATAGAACTAAAAACGTGAAAAATGGAGCTCTAGGGAGACTTGTGCACACACCCACAGGACTTCTTGGTGCAAGCTATGGAATCATGAAGTATGGCTCAGCTTACCAAGGTTGGTTCCATGGTTCTCTATCTCACAAGGTCCCTCAAACCAATGTTTTTGCTCTCATATCACTAAGCAAAATGGTTTAGGGATGACAAATGCAAGAACGAGGGATGTTTTAATTGATTTTACAATGAAATGCATCCTAAGCTATGCATGATCTAAAAAGTGGAATAAACTAGATTATAAGATGACAAGGCTAGTATAAAAACTATCCTAACATGATATATTAGTCTGTGATTGAGCTAAATGATTGTAGCGTCGTAAATTGTACGCACTCGCTAGGGTGGTACAATTTCACACCTAGTTTAGCACCCGCCTTAGTGCATTTTACATTTTGCATTGCATTTCTCCTTTAGCACTTAATTAATCAAATTAATTAGGTCTAAGGTCCTATTTCATCATCCTTTGCATCATAAAGTTGGGCCCTTTCGCTAAAGCGTGCCCTTCGCATTTTACACCACTTAATCAAAAACCCTAATTAAGTCCTATTTCGAACTTGGGGGCTTGGTTTCGGGGTCAAAACATCTTGAAATCACCTATAACTTCAGGATTCTCTCTAAAATCATCATATCTGACGGCCCTGAAAATTTGGTGAAAAGTTGTCTGGACCGTGGCGCCCGGAGTGCACATGGTCCCGGACATTTTTCCTGAAATTTTGGGAGGACGATCCAATCATAAAATAAAGCTTAACCCCAAGAAAGTGGTGGGATATTCAATCTCTAGGTTGGCCAAAATATGAATTTACGATCTAGCGTTTCCTACATAAGAGCTCTCTTTCTTCATTTGAAGGGATCCGATTTTTGTTTTCAGGAACTTCATATGCAGCGAAAGAGAAGATCTTTGAAGACTTCAACAACATTCAACATCCTTCTATCAAGCATCTATCAATTTCATTCTTTCACTTAGGGCTTGGAAGACATTGAAGAACAATAGGAGATTACCGACTGAAGATTGGCTTGTACTCCTCCCTTGAGGGTTGGGTATGATTTCATGTTGTTTTCATGTCTTTGCATAAGCTTCAATACATCATTTATTCATGCTTTAGATCACATTGCATCTTGATTTAGAGAATTTACGTTATCATTTACAAGCAATTAGGGTTTACTTTCTAGGTTGCTCTAGTTTGCTTTCTTGCATTTTAGGACCTTGCACACACACTAGGTCTGCACACACAATATATTTTACAAAACAACTTGGCTATTCGTGGAGGTGGAAATCACCGAAGTGGGGGTTTGACTAAGGCAAAACCCTATATAGCCGCCCATACCCCCTTTTTCAGATATCATTGCAGGTTTCAGGATTCGGATGACGCCGCGGGATACAGATCCGGAGAGAGAAGGTCGAGACAGCACTCTGTATCAAATTGCAGAGCAAAAGACTAGGACAGGGGCGCTGGGCACCCTGGTCCTGCCAGGACAGGGGCGCTGGGCGCCCTGGTCCCTGGGACAGAGGCGCTGGGCGCCCTGGTCCTCTGGACAGACGGCTTTCAGACAGCTTCTCGACAGGGTTTCAGAGTGTAGAACAGCAGTTTCCGGTGCAGTTTTCAGGACAGTGGTGCCCGCGCCCCCGTCCCGAACATTTTCAGTCCAATTTTGACTCCAGGTACACATTTGCATTCTTATTTCATCCTTGTATTTACAGCTGTTCATTGTTTAATCTCAATTCTGCAATCTTGTTATTAGTTCATACTTGCATTTTGGGATTAGGGTTTGAACTTGCATTACTTGATCTTACAATTTCAACAAGGGAATAGAAATCCTAATAGATATCCCATGGCTCTCTCTCTCACCAAAAGAAGTAGCCAATTGTGCGATATCTCTAGGCTCTTTCGTATTCCGTAATGTGTGTCAAAAGGTAGGATTAGGGCATGTTAACCTAGTCTAGCTTTTTCCCCTACACATTTTGGTGAACCCGACGTGAATCTATCATTGCTTCCTCTTGCATTGTATTTGTTAGATCTAGATCTAGATTTAGTGTGTTTTCATTTCATTTTCATTTTTTTTTTAAAAAAAAGTGTGTTTCTTTGCATTGTGTGTTTAAATTTTATGCAATCTTTTCAAAATATCAGATTTTTATTTGCAAAATGTTCATGCTTTCGATGATTATTATGAGTATAGCCAAGATGAATTAGATGAAGCTTTAGATGAGTTTTTGAACCCTAAAGATGCCAAACCTTCATTTTACCAAAAACTCATAAACCTTGTTACTATGCCATTTAGGTGTGATGAGAAAGATAAGTCGAATGATTCCTCTCAAGGATACATTCCTATCCACTCTTCCCCTGAATCTAGTAACATGGTTGTTTTTGATAATCCCCTCTATGAGGAGATGTCTCCTTTTGAATCAAAAGACAAACCTTTTAACCGATATGATCATGCTTTGTTGGATGATGCTCTTGATGACTTTGTGGCTTTGTCGAAATCTTTAAACAAGAACAAGACCTCTAAAGTGGTTAACATGATAAACTTGAATGAACATAATAAGCCTCTCTTTGAAGTCCAAGGTGCTTATCCTTCTCCCACCTTTCAAATTCCTAAATCACCTCTCCTTACTATCCAAGGAAGGTATGATCATGATTCCTTTCGTACCCCGAATAAATCAATCATCACCGTGCAAGGAAGAAAACCTATAAGTCCTTATAGTTATGCTAAGCAAATAACTAGAGAGAGTTATCATGCGGTTGCCCATACTTATCATACTAGAAATAATAGGCAACCTAATCCCCCTCCTGTTATTCCAGTTTCTCTTCCTAATCCTCAACCAATCCTTCCTCAAGCTCCCCGTATTTCGCAAGTTATGGGTAAGGAATATGATCTCATAGAACAACTTAAAGTTACCCCTGCTAAGATATCCCTTTGGGATTTGATTCAAACTTCTTCTGCTCATCATGGAATGTTACAAGATGCCTTGAAAGATTTGAATGTTCCTCCACCAAATACATCTAGTAATATAGCATCTTTGGTTAACTCTGTGATGAATCCTAAAGCTCAAATTGTGTTTACCCAAGATGAGTTGCCTACTAGTGAAATTCAACAACAATATGATCCCTTGATGATTGTGGTTATCATGAAAGACACTGCTATAAGACGAACACTAGTAGATAATGGCTCTGGCCTTAATGTGTGTAGCATTAATCTATTGCATAAGATGAATGTGGATACGTCTCTTATTGAGCCTGACTCTCATCCCATTCGTGGCCTTGACAATGTGGCTAAGACTTCATTGGGTATCATCACCTTACCTCTCACAGTGGGACCTGTTACTTTGCCTACTCCTATCCATGTTATGCCAGGAAATTTAACATACAACTTGTTATTAGGGAGGCCTTGGATTCACAGCATGCAAGCTGTCCCCTCTACTTTACAAGACAAGTTAAATTCGTTTATAACAATAAGACATATACTTTGATAGGTGATACTAATTTTCAAGCTTGTCTACAAACATCTAATTCCAAATGAGATTCTTCTAAGCCATCCTCATCTAGTGATGACTCTTTAAGCAAGAAACCTATCGATGAATCCTCGCTCTCTGATGATCAAAATTCTTTGGATGAGTCTGGAACTCCTGAAGAAGATCCTTCTCGACTTGAAACTACACATAAGAAAGATTTTGATCCTGAGAAGGTTCTTGCAGAGGATGATTGGGGATCTCTTTATTTTAACCCTACCTTTGTAGGTGAATATAAGGTTCCTTCTAGAGAACTTAAAGTTGAAAAGAAGGAAGAAGCTGAAAATCACAAAGTTGAAAAGAAAGAAGAAACTAAAAATCAATCAACCTTACCTGAATCTATGAGTAATAATTTTGTGGCCACTTCTCAAACTTCTTCTCCTCACACCTCTAATTATGAAGAGTTTGATTCTTTGTCTTATGAAAAACCACCTTCTCTTCCTGAAATGGCTGATCGTTATGGTCATGGTTTTTGCATTTTTGCTAAGCATGGGTATCATGGAAAAGGTTGTGGTGCTCATGAACAAGGGATAAGAGTTCCTCTAGAAACTAATTTTCAGAATTATGCCTTTGGACTTGGCTATAATCCCTGCAGACGTACTAAAGCTTCTAAAAGACCATGCATTAGTGTTAATGCTATCTCTACATCTTTATCAATACAATACCCTGAGTATATTGATGAGGATCCTTCGGGTGACTGTGCTTTGGATATCTTCCCTACTGACAATGCTTTAGCTGAGTTCTTGGGAGCCTATGACACTCTTCCTCATTATCATCACAATAGGGGACTCCCTTATTGTTTGAACACTGAAGCCTATTTTGGAAAAGAGATTGATAATGACAAGATTGTGAAAGAATTCCCTCAGTTAAAGGATACTCCTCAACAAAGTAATCTTCTCATAAGTGACACCACTGATGTTAAGATGGATCCTTGCAATAAAGAGAAAGTTATTAAAATTGGGAAATGTCTGGATGAAGAGGAACAGAAACAATATGAAGAACTATTGCATGAATTCCCTGAGATCTTTGCTTGGACATATGCTGACATGCCTGGTATAGATCCTAAGATCGTTACTCATAATATTGTCTTAGTTCCTGATGCTAAGCCCGTGAAACAAAAGATTCGAAAAATGAATCCTAAGGTGGCTCTGCTTGTTAAGGCTGAGATTGAAAAATTATTGGAGGTTGGATTTATCCGCCCTATTGACTATTCCCCATGGATTTTAAATATTGTCGCTGTGGCTAAACCAGACAACAAAATAAGAATGTGTACTGATTTTCGGGATCTAAATAAGGCTTCTTTAAAAGATGATTTCCCTCTTCCAAACATTGACATGATAGTTGATTCTACGGCAGGACATGCCTTGTTATCCTTCATGAATGGTTTTTCAGGATACAATCAAATTTTCATTAACCCTCAAGATCAATTCAAAACCGCTTTCACCACTCCTTGGGGTACGTTTTGTTGGATAATGATGCCTTTTGGACTTAAAAATGCCGGTGCAACTTATCAACGAGCGATGACCCTTATCTTTCATGATTATATGCATAAGATTTTAGAGGATTATGTTGATGATATTTTAGCCAAATCCTTTCTTCGCATGGATCATGTTAAAATCCTTCGTCAAATCTTTGAAAGAATTCGTAAATATCACATGCGCTTGAATCCCTGAAAATGTGTTTTTGGTGTGGATAGTGGAAAACTATTAGGGTTCATAGTTTCGCATCGTGGGATTGAGGTGGATACTAAGAAAATAGATGCTATTGTCAACATGCCACCTCCTAGAAATGTGTCTCAACTTAAAAGCTTACAAGGAAAGATTCAAGCTATTCGTAGGTTCGTGTCTCAACTTGCGGATCGTACCTTTCCTTTTACTCAACTTCTTAAAAAGGATATCACTTTTCAATGGAATGAGGATTGTCAGCAAGCATTTGAAGCTTTAAAAGTGTATTTGGCTAGTCCTCCTATTCTTCAACCTGCCGAACCTTCTAAACCCTTCCTTCTGTATACAGCTGCTTCTTCTCATGCTCTCGCAGCATTGTTAGCACAACATGATAAAGATGGTAAGGAATGTCCGATTTATTACATAAGTCGTACCTTACTTGATTACGAGACCCAATATTCTACGATAGAAAGACAATGCTTGGCCTTGGTGTTTGCGACTCAGAAATTGAGACATTATCTTTTAAATTCAGAAGTCCACATCATGGTAAAATTTGATCCTTTGAAGCATCTTTTCTCTAAAACTGATTTATCAGGACGTCTAGCTAAGTGGGTTATGATGTTAACTGAATTTGACCTTAAATTTGTTTCACAAAGAGCAATTAAAGGACAAGCATTGACCGATCACTTAGTTGAGGCCCCTTCACCTTTCTCCTTCCCTAACCTTGAATCTTTTCCTGATGACTTCATTCTTTCTATAGAGAAAGATGAAACTTGGGAGTTATACTTTGACGGCTCTAAGTGTTGTACGGGATCGGGGGCAGGTGTTGTTCTAGTTTCTCCTACAAAGAAACCTATTCCCTTATCATATCGTCTAAATTTCCTGTGTACCAATAACATTGCTGAATATGAGGCTCTTATAGCGGGAATAAAAGCAGCCTTAGCTCTGAATATAAAACACATAGATATCTATGGAGATTCGCAATTGATTATAAGACAAGTAACATGAATGTATCAAGCAAAACAAGACAAATTATCACAATATAAAGACCTTGCTATCTCTTTATTACAAAATTTTGATTCTTATACTATGGAACCGGTTCCTCGAAAAGATAATCGACATGCGGATGCAATGGCATGTGTGGCTTCTCTTGTATCTTTAGAGGACCCTGTGGTCGATCTTAAATTTGTTATTCACAACCTTATTTCTCCAGCTATTGTAGACGATTCTAGCTTGGTAACATGTTGTGACTTTGTAGATTCAGATGAATGGTTCTCGCATATCGTAAGATATTTGACCGATGGTACCTTTCCTGATTCCGCTAATAGGAACACTAGGGCTAGAATCCGCAAGCTGTCTGCTAGGTATATCATTCTTTCTAATGTCCTTTACCGAAGGGGTTATTATGGTCTTCTCCTTCGTTGTCTTAACAAGTCGGAAATCCCTATTGCTCTTGAAGAGGCACATTCAGGTGCTTGTGGGGGGCATTTTGGGGGCAAATCCTTGGTTCATAGATTGCTTCGTATGGGATACTATTGGCAAACTATGCAGAAGGATTCCTTTTCATTTGTTAAGAAATGTCATCAATGTCAACAACACAATAATCTGATTCATGCTTCTGCCCAAGAACTCCGTTCTCAAGTAGCTTCTTGGCCTTTCTCCGCATGGGGTTTGGATCTTATTGGAAAAATCTCTCCTCCTTCATCTCAAGGACACACCTTCATTATAACCGCAACAGATTACTTTACGAAGTGGGTAGAAGCTATTCCCCTTCACTCTACTACTGCTGAAGTGATTTGTCAATTTCTCCTAGAAAACATCATTTCTCGATTCAGGATACCTTCCACTATAATCTCAGATAATGGGACATCATTTAAGAACAAGGATGTGAAGAAATTCCTCGAGAAGTATCATATCAAACATCAATTTTCTACACCATACTATCCTCAGTCAAATGGTCAAGCCGAATCATCCAATAAGATAATTGAACAAATTCTTCGCAAAACCGTGAATAAGCATGGTAAGGATTGGAGTAACCAGCTAATCTATGCTCTTTGGGCCTACCGAACGAGTGTACGAATTGCTACAGGAACTACTCCTTATAATCTTGTTTATGGTGCTGACGCTATTATGCCCTTAGAATTAGAGATTCCATCACTTAGGGTTTCTCTCAAAGGTATAGTAGATGATGACTCTTATAGAGAACAATGACTTCAACAACTTGAGATGCTTGATGAACAGCGCATAAACGCTCTTGAGCATATTCAAGCGTATCACAAAACCCTACAACGAAGTTATAATGATAAGGTCATTCAACGTTCCTTCTCAATAGGTGACTTAGTCCTTTATGAGAATCAGCGCAATGTGAATGCCTTACCTGCAGAAAAGGGAAAATTTAGTCCTAATTGGCTTGGACCATATATCGTTATTGAGGATTATAGATCAGGTGCTTACAAAATAGCGGATGTAGACAGTACGCCTCTTAAAGAACCTATCAATGCTATTCACTTGCGTAGATATTATGCTTAATTCTTCGTTCTTCATCTATCTTCTTTTCAATTCTTCAACATTGGATAATATGTTAGTGTCTCTTAATTAAAGAAAAATAGAATTAAATGTTATGATGTTTAATCTATATTGCTTCGTTCCTGACAAGTGTGTCTTCTTACTTTATAGTTTGTCTTGAATTCATTTATGTAAATTGTAAAAGATTTACATTTCCGTTATGCTAGCATATTATACAGTGTCTTTATGTGTTAAGTAGAATCGTATCATGTTGTGTTTAAGTTCAAAATTAAATCACATTAGTTATATGATTCTTAGACTTAATGCATATTTCTTCCTTATCATCAATGTAGTACTTGATTAAATATGTTAATTAAGTCACACATGTATCAATTTAATCATGGAGCATTGAGAAATAAATCGCATGGAAATTAAATTCTAAACATACATGTACATTTACCAGATGTATTAGATTTAATCAAAATAAAATATACATTGTTTTAAGAATTAAAGATAACACATTTGAGACAAAAGAGAAGCATGTATATATACATATATGTGTGGATCGTATACAAATATAGGTCACTATATATCCAAAATGTGACCTCTCTTTTACATCATAAAATCATCTCCTATCCCTAGGGCTAGTGGCTGGAGAGTGTCGACTGGACGCTCCCTCCTGATCTGGCCGTGAAGGTGGACCCATGGGTGTGTAGCATGATACAGACCGTGAGTGGCTCCGAGAGGAACTCCTACGATCCCTATCCATAAGGATCGCGCGATAGGTTGTAGCCTCGGCCTGAGCCGCTGCTAGATCTCGCCGCGCCTACTGGAGGTCCTCTGATAGGACTCTCTCTCTCTGTCGCGCCTGCTGGAGGTCCTCTGATAGGACTCTCTCTCTCTCCCTCGATATATCTACCTGTACTAGAAATGGGGAAAACAAATCCTCATGCCGACCCGCGTTCCCCTGAGGCCTATAGGCAATCTGTGAGGAACTGGGGATCTGTGCTATCATGGAAATGTTTGTCATTGCCTGCTGAATCAGGGAACGCCATTCCTACACATTAGCTGTGGTAGTAGAACAGATTTTTGTTAGTACCATTCTATATCATCAAAAACATCAATTAATCATAAAACCTACTATACCTAGATCTCCCTCACACCAATAGGGATCATGGTATGGTAGCACCTGTGCCTGGGAACCGCTAGGCTCCCCTCGCTCGAATAATCTGTCCACGATAGGTGTAGGCTGGACTGTACTAGGGACAGGTCTCCGTATCGCCTCATGTTCCCCCTGTTGGGGAATAAGAGGTGGATCCAGAGCTATGGTATCATCTCCTGAATGGTGGGGAGCTGCATCCGACTCCTCCTCATCATCTCTATCCTCCTCCTCCTCGTCCTCCTCGTCATCCTCATCCTCGTCCTCATCTGCATCATCACCTGCATCCTCCTCATCCTCCTCTCTATCTGTATCCTCCTCCTCCTCCTCCTCGGCACTGGGCTGATCGCCTGTAGGAGGATCAGGATCTTCCGCCTCCTCATGACCCTCTCCCTCCTCTGGCTCCTCTGACCTGGATTCCTGGTCCTTGTCTCGGTCTCCATGTCTCCATGGGCCTGGATAGCCTGTCGGATGATCTGGTGGAAAGATAGGACCTGGATATGATCTCATAAACCATGAGACGTACCTCCGCTGTGCTCCAGGCTCTGCAGAATAATCAGTGACTACATCCTGATCAGATCCCTCTAGGTCTGTCGTCTCAATGTCATCTACCGTCGGTCTCGCTACTGCTCTAGGTCTGGGAAAGACCCGTGAGTGTCGAGTATAGATGGGCACATCGGCTGGAACACACTGCTCTAGCCCGAACTGCCTCCGTACTCGGTCAAAGTAGAATGGGACTATGATGTGTGAATATCATCCCCGTAGTAGGTGGTTCCTCTGTAGACATGCTAACTGTCTCTCCATACCATCCCATCTGTGCATCCATAGGTAAGGTCTCCACACTGTCACCTCGGCTATCAGCCTGTCAAAAATCACTCTCCAATATAACAAATCTCCAAATCTCCACTCACTGGTAAGTGGATAAGCGAACACCCTAGGTCGCTCGCTCGCTGTACTCAGCGGAAAGTCGACAGGCTTGGTGTATGTGAAGTGCTCTAGAATCCACACCTGCAGAAGTGTGCATGTCATCAAACTGCAACCCTGTCCGAATACATACTCCTCAAGGTCGTGATAGAGATGTGCAAGCATACTCCGACCCCAAGCATACACTCTCCTGTGTCTCTCCATCACTCTGATACACCATGTGAGACCCCCATGCATGTGCATCCCTCGCCCATTAGGGCAGACGGCTAGTGCTATGATGGCGATCATAAGGCGTCTCAGAAGGGGTACCTCCCCTGTAGGATGTAAGAGCTAGCTGTCCATGATGCGACCTCTCGTCTTGCTTGGCATGACTCTCCCTATGCAATACACCTGCTCTCTCTGATGATCCTCCGCTGACCGATCGGTCGCGTATGTAATGGTCGCTCCTCTGATAGGAAGATGAAGTATACGATACACATCCTCAAGTGTGACTATCAGCTCTCCTACTGGAAGGTGAAAAGTGCATGTGTTAGGATCCCATCGCTCCATCAATGCCATCAGCATTGCAGGATGGAACCGAATGGCTGGCATGAGGATCACATACCACAATCCCATAATCGATAGTGTGTCTCTCTCTAACTGAGTCAGCCGCGGAATCTAATCTCGCAAACTGCGAAGAATATGTCCCGCTGTATGCTCTCTCATGTACGAGAGACCCTGCAACACGAAAACATGACCGTAATCAGTACTCGATCATCAAAATCGCTAATGCAAACTGTCGAACATCGTGTGCTAGTCCTGAAGCCCCTCGCCAAGCCCTGATTGGGGACCATGGCGCCCTGTCAGGGACCATGGCGCCCTGAGGGGACCATGGCGCCCTGAAGGGACCATGGCGCCCTGGGGGGACCAAGGCGTCCCACAGGGACCTGGCACCCTGGGTGGGCCCCGGTTAGCCTTCAAGGCCCGCATACGATCACAAAAAAGTTAAACATGCGAAAAATCAAAAGTCAAACATTCAGTCAACTCACCTCGTCCAGTGGCTCGTCGTCGATCATGGCCTGGCGCAGGATCTCGATCCTCATGGGACGCTCCGGTTGTTGTGAAGGCATGATGATGGCTATGTGGGCTTCGCTACACTGAATAGTATTCTGAAATCAACAAAGTGACAAATGCAAGTGTCACTTTCAAGGTATATACTTTCATTTGTTTATCTCTACTTTTGAAACCCTAATTTTCCTCTATCATTAATTTTATCATAACTTGGGTTTGGGGGATGCGATTTTCAAACCGTTTGTTGCGTTGGAATCATATTTTCCTTCCCCTACTCTTGGGATGTTCCAAAAAGTGCTCTGATGAAGCCTATTCAGTGAACACCCCTCACCAATACTCTCTTACACAATTTGTCACAAGTAAACATGCTACCCTGTTTCACCTCCCTAATAAGCAAGTCGAAACAGGGGGGGGCATATAGCTACTCATAGATTTCATCACTTTCCCTAGTAAGCATTAGGTGATTTTATGATCTAACGTGTGTTTTGTAGGGTGCGGTTCCTAACTGTGTACTGCAGATACCGCTGGGGGCTTCGTCCGACAACTTATGGATATATCCTTTTTCAAATAATGTTTACTTTTCTATACTTTAGCTTGCATATGCACGTAGTACTCATATGACCGCTAAAGTGGGGGCTAAATGTAGCGTCGTAAATTGTATGCACTCGCTAGGGTGGTACAATTTCACACCTAGTTTAGCAACCGCCTTAGTGCATTTTACATTTTGCATTGCATTTCTCCTTTAGCACTTAATTAATCAAATTAATTAGGTCTAAGGTCCTATTTCATCATCCTTTGCATCATAAAGTTGGGCCCTTTCGCTAAAGCGTGCCCTTCGCATTTTACACCACTTAATCAAAAACCTTAATTAAGTCCTATTTCGAACTTGGGGGCTTGGTTTCGGGGTCAAAACATCTCGAAATCACCTGTAACTTCGGGATTCTCTCTAAAATCATCATATCCAATGGCCCTGAAAATTTGGTGAAAAGTTGTCGGGACCGTGGCGCCCGGAGTGCACATGGTCCCGGACATTTTTCCTGAAATTTTGGAAGCAGGATCCAATCATAAAATAAAGCTTAACCCCAAGAAATTGGCGGGATATTCAATCTCTAGGTCGGCCAAAATACGAATTTACGATCTAGGGTTTCCTACATAAGAGCTCTCTTTCTTCATTTGAAGGGATCCGATTTTTGTTTTCAGGAACTTCATATGCAGCGAAAGAGTAGATCTTTGAAGACTTCAACAACATTCAACATCCTTCTGTCAAGCATCTATCAATTTCATTCTTTCACTTAGGGCTTGGAAGACATTGAAGAACAATAGGAGATTACCGACTGAAGATTGGCTTGTACTCCTCCCTTGAGGGTTGGGTATGATTTCATGTTGTTTTCATGTCTTTGCATAAGCTTCAATACATCATTTATTCATGCTTTATATCACATTGCATCTTGATTTAGAGCATTTACGTTATCATTTACAAGCAATTAGGGTTTACTTTCTAGGTTGCTCTAGTTTGCTTTCTTGCATTTTAGGACCTTGCACACACACTAGGTCTGCACACACAATATATTTTACAAAATAACTTGGCTATTCGTGGAGGTGGAAATCATCGAAGCGGGGGTTTGACTAAGGCAAGACCCTATATAGCCGCCCATACCCCCTTTTTCAGATATCATTGCAGGTTTCAAGATTCGGACGACGCCGCGGGATACAGATCCGGAGAGAGAAGGTCGAGACAGCACTCTATATCAAATTGCAGAGCAGAAGACTGGGATAGGGGTGCTGGGAGCCCTGGTCCTGCCAGGACAGGGGCGCTGGGTGCCCTGGTCCCTGGGACAGAGGTGCTGGGTGCCCTGGTCCTCCGGACAGACAGCTTTCAGACAACTTCCCGACAGGGTTTCAGAGTGCAGAACAGCAGTTTCCGGTGCAGTTTTTAGGACAGTGGCGCCCGCGCCCCCGTCTCGAACATTTTCAGTCTGATTTTGACTCCGGGTACACATTTGCATTCTTATTTCATCCTTGTATTTACAGCTATTCATTGTTTAATCTCAATTCTGCAATCTTGTTATTAGTTCATACTTGCATTTTGGGATTAGGGTTTGAACTTGCATTACTTGATCTTACAATTTCAACAAGGGAATAGAAATCCTAATAGATATCCCACGGCTCTCTCTCTCACCAAAAGTAGTAGCCAATTGTGCGATATCTCTAGGCTCTTTCGTATTCCGTAATGTGTGTCAAAAGGTAGGATTAGGGCATGTTAACCTAGTCTAGCTTTTTCCCCTACACAATGATAAGGAAAATACTCTAAACATGCATATTTAGATTAATTCCTAGTTAAAAGAGAGGCTAATGATGAGCATAAATGATATGTGAAAGCTTGAATTTATTTGAACATAAGTATGATGCTAAAGAATTGGATATGAAAATGGAGGAATGAGAGCTCTATTTATAGCAAAAATAGGGCAATGCATGGTCAAGATTGAAAGAGATAATCAAGGGTTGAGTTTGAAAGTTGCTCAATCCATGTTTGCGATTGGCACCAATGAAATGGTGACAAATGTCAACATAAGACTAGTTGAGAGAAGGGGTTCGAGACATTAAATGCCTGAGAAGACCTCATGGTTACCTTAGGGGTAAGAGTTAAGGTTAAGTTAGGATTACCCATTGGATCAAGCTTTAATCCTAAGGATAAACTCTTGTGCAAAAGATTAAGGGATAACCATGGTCAAAGAATTGAAGGCTTGATGAGACCCTTGGGTTACATGGAGGTTGAGTTTAGAGAAAGTCTCTAATCATGCCATGAGGTTGAGTTAACCATTAATGGTTTGGGAGACTTAGAAAATTAAGTGGTTGAAGCCTTTAAGGGTTTTCAAAGACTTTGAAGGTTTGAGAAGTGACCTCCCCTTGCTTAGGGATGTGACAAAGTTTAGGAGATGGGTTAGGCTAATTAGAAGTGATTAGAAGAATCTAGAAGGGGGTTAGGAATAGGGTTTAGGAGGCAAGTGGGAGATGTAGGATTTTGCAAGTGGATGGAGGGATAATAGGATTTAATTGAAATAAAATGAATTTAATTCAATTTGGTTGTTATTGGGGAAATTAAATAAATTAGATTTATTCAATTTTGGATAACTATTTAATTAAATTTGAATTTAATTAAAAGTGGATAGAAGGGATTTAATTGAATAAAATGAGTTATTCATTAAATGGTAAAAAGAGGCCGAGTGAATTTAATTTAAATAAATTGAGTAATTTACTTAATTTAAATAGAGGAATGTGGACGATTCAACTAAATTGGATTTAATTAAATAGAGAAATGAACATAAAATATTCATTTAGGAATATGGTCATTTTTATATGTCTACATTTTGCCCCTCTTTGAAGTGATGTGTGTGCACATGTTAATTCAAAGAAAATGATGTGTCGTGATTTATGATCAAATAAAAAATTTATGTCATTTTGAGATATGCCATATCCCAGTTTTGATAATCGATGTTGATGATGCCCCCTCGTGAGATGAAGCAAAAATTTGGAAAATTTGATTTGATTTGATAATTGTGTTTGCATTGTAAAATTTTGGCTATGTGGAATGCTAAAATTAATTCATCTCCTGATAATTGATGCGTGCGAGGGTATGAGGAAGACCGCAAGCGAATTACACGCTCAATCCCCTAACCCTAATTTTATTTTACCCTATAAAAAGGGAAAAGTGCATTGTTTTGGCTCATTTGTGTTTGTTGACCTTGGAGAGAGAGACTTTTGGAGAGAAGACAAAATGCCTATTCCATATTCTACACATCGATTCAAGCATGTTCAGAGGTATGGGAGGCCTACCACATATGGACCACCGGTAAGTCAACCTTTTTGACCCCTTTTTGATTTTTGATTTTGTCATTTTTGGTCCTTTTTTTTGAAATTTTCATGCGGGGTTCAGGGTTTAGCGCATCTAGGGTGTCGGTCAGTGCATATGAAAAATTTCGTAGTGCATAAGGTGGTAAATTTTGGGTGCGTCCGAAAATTCAGGGTAGCCCATTGGTTTGCTAGTTTAGCACATTGGTTTTCTAGGTTAGCGCATATCAGTAAATTAGCGCATTAGGGACACAGGGTAGCGCAAAAACTGAAATAGTTAGCGCGTCAGGTAAACCTAGCGCATTGGGTAGACAGGGAGTCACACGGGTAGGGGTACGTAGCACGTAGGTTAGACCTAGCGCATACGGTTAGATAGGTAGTGCAGCCACAGGATAGGTTAGCGTGTGGGGTGGGGTTAGCGCTTAGGGTAGATTAGGTGGCGCATGGAGGAAAAAGGCTAGCGCATAGAGTTAGTCTAGCACGTAGGGTAGGTATAATAGCACGTAGGGAAAATAGGTTAGTGCATGAATAGGTTTCAGTGTGTAGACAATCTGTTTTAGTGCATAGGAGAAAATTTTGCAAGATAGGATGATTTGTGAATGAGGAAAATTTATAGGATAAGGCCAGTTTTGTTAGGATAGGTGTAATTTGGTCATTTCTATGTCTACTGTCATGGTGTTTGCTAGTTTGTCCAATATGAATTCTGATATAACTTGGTTTGATTTGTGATTTTTAAAGTTATGTATAGATATAATGTGGATTTGATATGAATTTGTGGAGCTTGAGTTGTGTTACAAGCTGATATGTATTGGAAACTTGAGTTGTGTTACAAGTTGATGTGATGTGGAAACTTGAGTTGTGTTACAAGTTTGATGTGATTTTTGAAAACTTGAGTTGTGTTACAAGTTGATATGGATTGGAAATGATGTAGAGCTTGATTAGATTTTTAAAGTTTTCAAGTTTTTGTTGTGATTTTGATTTTGATATCTATGTGTTGATGAGAAAACTGATATTGGACTTGTTTTGCTTTTTGACAGGAGCGATTGGGAGTGGTTAAGTCACGCGAGCAGTTCCCTAGACCATGGGTATTGATACCATGGTTGACACAGGTTGATCTGGACATTATTGAGAGATGCAGCCTGTCTTCCCTATTGGATATGCCTCGGTTTACTGTGAACCGGGGTTTACCTACAACGCTTGCAGAGAGATGCAACAGCGATACAAGCACCTTCCATTTTGCCACAGGGGAGATGATAGTGACCCCTGAGGATTGTTACCGGATCCTGCGCATACTAGTAGTAGGTTCACTACTACCTTATGAGCAGTCAGAGGAGGGCGGCACAGAGGCACTTCGCCATATTTTCCATGATGACATAGTTTGCGGATATGAGATCCCATGGCAGGAGTTTCTAGACTTAGATTATGCACCCCTTCCATCGGTACTGGTAGGATTTATAGGTGGCTTTCTATGTCCTGACCACAGGTCGAAGGGACTATTTGTGGGTTGGGGATTGGTTTTGGAGGAGATGGTGACACAAGGCCGCAGGTTTGCATGGGGATTGACTATGCTAGCCCATTTGTACAAGGACTTGCACGAGGTGGTATACCTGGGTTACGATAGTTTGTCAGCTGGCATTACGCTCCTATAGGTATGGTGCTAGGAGCACATTCCCGCAGCTAGGCCATTGGTGGATAGAGATAGGCCTGTTGGACGTGCCTATGCATATGGATATAGGGGATTAGTTGTCTAACGGAAGCTGGGCAAACTTGAGAATTGGAGGAGGGTTTTGGATGACATCGATACGGTCATTTGGTGATCGTATACAAGTTGCGAGGTATGGGCGAAGGATGGGTTGGAGATGCCCTATGTTTTTATGACCCGATATCTGATAGGGCAGACCCTTTTTGTGATCGAGAGATTTTTGGTCACCAGAGTTTTGCGACAGTATGGTTGGTAGTAGGGGATACCACAGGGGACCTGTTTGTATGCGCGCTGGAGATAGGACATACCAGATTGGGGTCCGACTACTGATAGTGCGACAGCGATAGAGGAGTTTGTCAGCTTAGTGGGTCAAAAATGGGATTATGCCCCAGAGATCTTGGATGTTGGGATGACGGATGAGTTCGCTAGATTGTTCGCAGCATGAGTCGTGGTGAGGATATCAGATCCTGAGGAGATGTGGCCTGCTTTTGATGATGATGAGGACGAGGGAGGTGGAAATGATGGAGATGATGGAGGAGGTGGAGGAGGATGACGAGGGAGAGGAGATCGAGGGAGGAGAGGAGATAGAGGGAGAGATGGGGGTGATAGAGGGTTGGAGAGAGCATTTCGACGAGCTATGATGGATAGAGGGAGAGGAGGTTTGGCTATCGGAGTAGGTGTTGAGGGAATGGTAGGAGAGGTGATAGCTACAGTGGGAGGGACTAACGAGGTGAGACGACCAATTCAGAGGAGGAGGACTGATGTGCTACCTCCACCAGCACCGAGGAAAGGTAGAGGGACAAGGGATACCCCTTCACAGGTACCCCTATGGGTCCAGATCCTAACTCATGTGGAGGACGCACAAATTAGGACCCGATAGTTGATAGTGCAGTAGCTGCAGGCATAGCTACTGATGTAGCAGCGTCAGATTACTCAACTGACCATAGAGTGAGATACGGAGATAGAGCAACAGAGTTGAGCGAAGGAGCTTACAGCGAATCTGCAGAGAGCAGCGGTAGGTGGTTTGATGAGAGACACCTTGAGAGAGTTGTCTTTGAGAGCCCAAGAGGCGGAGTACTACCATCGACATTATGAGGCTGCAGTGCCTAGGGAGCACCAAGTGCAGAGCTTTACATAGTCGAGATCTAGTCAATCTCAAGAGACTGGGTTACGATCAGAGAGCAGAGGTGTGATAGGGCCATCAAGACATGATCCACCTAGAGATCCAGGGGCAGGGACTTTTGTGGTGAGACCATCTCCTTCAGGAGATAGTCATACTTGAGAGACGTTGTCTTTGTTGTACTTTGATCATTGTATTTGTATTTGACAAAGACATGACATATTTTGTATTTTGATCAGTTTGGAGATATATATATAGACGACACCATTTTCCTTGATCTTCATGTGATGGGTTATGGTTTTATGCTTTCTATATGTTGTTGTTTATTTTATGATGATGCAATTCTTAGATAGATGTTAATGCATGATGTTATGAGATGTATCTTGAAAATGAGATGTATGATTTGATATGCTGTGAGATGTATCTTGAAAATGAGATGTATGATTTGATATGCAACTAATTGTAAAATGATATGCAACTAATTACTTTTTGAACATCCTCATTCTGCATTTTGTTATCCCTGTATAACCACATGTTTATTTGCTTTGGAGATATGCATCATCATTGAGCATTGTTTGATTTTGGGATATGTTGGAAATTTATACAAGCATAATGGTATAATTGAACCATAATGACCTGAGAAAAATTTACATGATATTTGATTTTAAAAGATAGCACAAGCGTCAAGGTATAATTGAACCAGGACAACCTGAGTGCGGATTGCGTATAAACAGACAAGATTAAACCATTTGTATGCATAAAGTGGAATCATGTCTTCAGTGATGTGTTGTGCATCATGTCTCGAGACAAGTATTTACTCTGGACAAATGATCACCTTACAGATAGAAGACTAAGAAAATATTGGAGTTTCTCGATGTTCTCTAGCCTTGCAGCGTTGTGGAGAAAATATAGAGAATCCAATAATTTAAAAAGTTCAAATGCAAAATATAGTCAAAACTTTATGCAAAATGCAACATTTGATACTTCAGAAAATCAACCATCAGCTCTTTGCTTTACGATCAGTGACTTGATTCGTGATTGTGTTTGTTTTTGGTTGCTAGATGTGATGTTCTATAGTTTTGATGGTTTTGAACATGTTGCAAATTTTGATGAATGTTGCCCCTAGCTAAGTGTGCTTCTCGATGTGGATATGTATAGTGATTACCAAGCCATGGTAAGGTGTGACGAAGGAATATGTGGATAAACCAGGATAGTGACTACACTAAGTATGTCCTGAATGGATATGATGATAAAAATGTCGGGTGACGGCTGATAGTTTTTAAAGGATATGGATAAAATGGTATGGATATAGATAGAGGAGTTGTTCTCTCACAATAGCGCCTATTGCCAGGTTTTCACCAATTGCTTTTATTGCACCTTTTTATTTGTTTTTTCTTGATTTTTTTTACTTTTTCCGTGCATTAGACTACTCAAGTATAGTATTTCTTCAGGTGAATGTTGTTAGTTGGTTCTTCAAGCACATCTCCTTCTGAAGTTGTTAGTTGATATGCGCCTGATCCATAGGTTGATATGATGACATAGGGACCTAACCGGTTAGGCTCAAATTTTCCTTTCTTTTCTTGATCTTGCTAGTTTTTAGGATTTTCTTTGAGTACCAGGTCGCCAACTTTGAAGATTTGAGGAATGACTTTGTGGTTGTAGCTTTGATGCATGCATTGCTGATATGCTTTGAGATGAGTGTAGGCACGCTCGTGTCTTTCATCTAGGAGTTCATGTTCTTACAGTCGGTTAACTTGATACTCTTCATCTGGGATTAAGCCTTTCAAAGAGACTCTGAGAGATGGAATTTCTACTTCCAGAGGAAAAATGGCTTCAGATCCATATACTAATGAGTATGGTGTTGCGCCTATAGGCGTGCAGATGCTATTTCTATATGCCCAAAGTGTTGGATTGAGTTGTACTTGCCAATCTTTGTCTGCATCATTCACTGTTTTCTTTAGGATTTTCAATATTGTCTTGTTGGATGTTTTTGCTTGACCATTCCCCTGTGGGTAGTAAGGTGTAGAGAATCGATGTTGGATTTTGAATTTTTCACATAATTCTTATACATCTTGGTTTTTGAAAGGTCATCCATTATCTGTGATGATGGAACTTAGAATACCATATCTATAGATTAGATAATTAAGGATAAAAGAGGCAATTTGTTTCCCAGTCACTGTGGTCATGGGGACTGCTTCTATCCACTTGGTAAGGTATTCTGTTGCAGTTATAATGAACTTGTGTCTATTTGAAGATGAAGGATGAATTTTGCCAACCAAGTCTAGTCCCCACTGACAAAAGGGCCAAGATGTTGTAAATGGCTGCAGTTCCTGTGCTGGTGCATGTATCAGATTGCCATGGATCTAGCACTTTTGACATTTCTTAGCAAAATGATAAGAATCTTTTTCCATTGTCGACTAGTAATATCCCATTCTCAGAAGCTCTTTAGCAAGAGTAGTACCACTTGAATTTGTGCCACAGATACCTTCATGAAGCTCGTGTAAAGTAGAGTCAAATTCATTACGATCAAGGCAACGAAGAAGAGTACCATCTAGACCTCGATGGTACAAAGTATCAGCAGTGAGGGTATAACGGGCAGCTTGCCGGATAAAGTTACATTTTTGGTTTCAGGATAAGTCAATGGGTAAGATATTGTTCTTGAGATAGTCATATATCAGTCCATATAATGGAGAGTCAGAACCAGTTAAGGCGTAGATAACATGGGATTTAGAATGGTCATAAGCAGGGGAGAACAGTTGCTCCACCAGAAACTCGTAATGACTCTGTTGGTCTAGAATTTGTAGTAGTGAAGCGAAAGTAGCCATTGCATCGGTAGCTCTATTGTTCAACCTTGGTATTTGCTCGAAGGTGATGTGCACAAAGTACTGTTTGAAGTCATCCACCATTCTTTTGTAGGGTAGCAACTTGTCATCTTTCATCTGATAGTCATCATTAACTTGATTGATAACTAGTTGTGAATCTCTGTAGACTTTGAGTTCTATGATTTTCCATTCTACTGCCATCTTGATGCCTATAACCAATGCCTCATATTCAGCAATGTTATTTGTGCATGGAAACATAAGCTATATGACCTTGGTATGGTGTTCCCTTTGGGAGAGATGAATAAAATGTCAGCACCTGAGCCATGTTGAGTGAATGATCCATCAAAGTATAAGGTCCATTGTGTTGTAGAAATAGCAAGAACATCTCTGTCCAAAAATTTGATCCCCATTGGTTGCTTACTAGGTAGTGGCGCTTCTACCAGTTGATCTGCTATTCCTTGTCCTTTGATAGCTCGATGCTCTATGTAGTGGATATCAAATTCACTGAGAATCATGACCCATTTAGCCAATCGGCCTATAAGAGCTGCTTTGCTGAGTAAATATTTGAGAGGATCAATCTTGGCAACTAGCTTGGTTGTGTGAGCCAGCATGTAATGTCAAAACTTTTGAGAGGTGAAGACCATAGCCAAACAAGCTTTCTCAATAAATGTGTAGTTGAGTTCATAGCCATTTAATGTCCTGCTGATGTAATAGATAGCCCGTTCCTTTCCTTGTTGATCTTCTTGTGCTAACAGTGCCCCCAGTGATACATCTGTTGTTGAAATGTAGAGAATAAGTGGCTTCCCTGCTATTAGTGGTACTAGAATTGATGGGTTCATTAGATATTGCTTGATTTGATAGAAGGATTTAGCACATTTGGCTTCCCATCTGAACGGTACATTCTTATGTAGTAGATGATTGAATGGTAAGCTTTTGTCCGCAAGTTGGGCAATGAATTGCTTGATTGATTGGAGTCGTCCTTGTAGAGACCTGAGCTGACTGATATTCTTTGGTGGTGGCATCTCCATGATGGCTTGTACCTTTTCCGAATCCACTTCAATACCTTTAGTTGAGACTATGTAGCCTAGTAACTTGCTTGATGTAACCCCGAAGACACACTTCTTAGGGTTCAGTTTGACTTGGAATTTTTCCAATCTATCAAAGATCTTCTCTAAGATGCCTAGATGTTATGCTCGAGTGAAGGATTTAGCTAGTAAATCATCCACATAGTCCTCCATGAAGGTATGCATCATGTCATGGAAGATTGTTGTCATTTCCCTTTGATAAGTTGCCCTAGCATTCTTCAAGCCAAAAGGCATGACGTTTTGACAATACATTCCCCAAGGACAGGTGAAAACTATTTTATCTTGATCCTCTAGAGCAATCTTGATTTGATTATAGCCTGAAAAACCATCCATTAGTGATAGCATTGCATGGCCTGCTGTGAGATCCACAATTATGTCAATACTTGGCAAAGGAAAGTCATCCTTTGGATAGGCGTTGTTGACATCTCTAAAATCCGTGCATATCTTGATACTGCCATCTGGTTTTGAAACTAGCACAATGTTTGAAATCCACTCCTATGGGTCGAATAAATCTGACATCCAATAGTTTCTTGAGTTCAACTTTAACCATGAGTGCCACATGAGGATTCATCTTTCGCAATTTTTGCTTAACTGGTTTAGCTCCTGGAGCCATAGATAAGTGATGCATGATCAATTATGGATCGATCCCGGGCATATCTACATATGAACAAGCAAAGTTTATTTGCTTTGCTTTGAAGAATTTGATAAATGCTGGTTTTTCTTCTGTTGTAAGAGATTCTGCTAGATGTATATTTCTGGTTGCTTCTATAGTACCAATGTTGATTGATTGAGTGGGCTCAACCAATATGGGTGATCGCTCATGGTAATGCTCTAGAAGAGTGTCAAGTCTCCCATCTTCAGGTGGCTTAAAAAGGTTTTCACCCTTAGATGCGTCCTTTATTTTTACTTTTTTGTGATCTATTGTTGCCATTGACTGGTTTTCAACAATAGATCCTTTATTGATTTCATTTTTGTGACTGAGAGACTTGGTACTCCCAGGATTGTAGATGATGTTACTTTGTTTACTGGTAGAGTCTGCTTCCGGGTTAACGGTACACAAGTAATGGATAATAGATTCATCATCTGGGAAAATTGGTATATCATGGATTTCAGGTTCATCCCAGTCTATGAGGTCAAGAAAGACAAGTGGTAAGGAATCATTAGGTGGATCAAGGTCAACTGTTATGATTGTCATGGTGGATGTATCTTCATGATTGGACTGGATGTTAAAGAAGTTAAGGATTTAGTCGAGGTCTTCGATGGTATCATCTTCCGTATAGACTTGCGCATAATGATGCTGCTCTTTTTCCTTAGCATCATAGATATTTTGTGGACCAAATTCAAGTAGTCTAGGCTCTGTGCCATATGCATTTTGAGAAGTGGGTGTATGACTGTCATTGTCACAAATATCCTTAGTAATATTAGAACAGCTGCCCCATTCATATTCATTAGAATCGGTCTTAGAGGTAGTATCCCAGATTCTTTCAGTGCTGTAGACTGGTATGTTGTAGGGTGAGAACAGGTCCTTGATGATTGATACAAGTTTTGTAGTTTTCTCGAACTCTATGTCAGATCTTGCTTCTACCTTTTCTATTTGTTCATATACTGTCCCTTGTTGAGGAGGAATGACATTATCAGGAGGTAGTTCTTCTTTGTTGGATATTGGTTCGGGGATGTGATGTACTTCTATAGGTACTGCCTTCTTTTGGATGATGAGCTCTGCTTGATGCTGCTTCCCTTCATGTTGTTCACGTTCTTTACATATTTTCTCTGCTAACTCAAATAGTGCCTATTGCCAGGATTCTTCTTTGTACTTCTTCTTTGCTTTCCACTGGGGTTTTTGATATGTGCGTGGTGCTTTTCTTGGTATTAGAGTGACTTCATAACCCAATCATGTTTTGTCTCTACTAGATTGTGAATGAGGATCTATTGGTTCTATGACACCTTCCTTACGCTTTCCAATAGGTCCTTTGCCATTGTATCCCATTTGTTGCATGATTAAGTAGCATTTTCCATACAGGTGTGTTGGTATAACTATCCCCATAGTAGCTGCTCTATTATTGTCTTCTTCATCCTTGTATAACCAACTAAGGATGTCCCTTTCCTCTGATTCATGCTCTAGAGTGCCTAGCTAGATAAATGTGCCATCAAACTTGGTGATGGGCTGAGTTGCTTGATGGGTTGATGCAGTAGGTAATCCATGAGATTTAGGTGATGCTGGTAAGTTGGCCAAACACATGGGTTCTAAAGAGTATTCTCCCATGCCATATTCTTTGATTTTGAGTTTTTGCTTGAAATCTCTAGACACTGATGCAGATTTTTCCTGCTGAATATTTGGTGTCAAAGGATTTTGTTTTTCTCTATTGTGCGAAACCAGGCTATCTTGGGCTGCCCCCATTGCATTACAGTGCTAAAATGGATTATGATCAGCTGATATAGAAATCTCATGCCCATTGTAGGGAAATTTTACACACTGGTGATAGGTGGAAGGCACTACTTGCATTTCATGTATCCAGGGTCGACCTAGTAAGATATTGTATGTGAGGTCTATGTCTAATACCTGGCACATAGTATCTTTCTACATCGGTCCTACCTATATTGGCAACATCACTGTTCCTTTAGAGGATCTTTCTTCATCAACATATGCCTTTATAGTAATCTTTTTGCATGGATCAATAGACTCCTCAAAGAAGCCTAATGCACAGACAAGTTTTAAGGTACAAATATTGAGTCCAGCTCCTCCATCTATTAATACTCTCTTGACTCTGTGTTTATAGACTATGACTTCAATATGGAGAGGAGTATTATGTGGATGGCTCAATGAAATATTATCATGCTCAGAAAAAGTGAGATTATGAGGCCCTATCATATGAGCGACCATGGCTTGGAATTTGTCAGTATCCAAATCTTGAGGTACATTTGTTTCCAACAATGCTTGTTCCAATATGTCTTTGTGTTTTGGTGAAAGTTTGAGCAACTCTAGTATGGATATTTGAGCAGGAGTTTTGCACAGTTGGCTGACTAAATCATATTGAATTTTGGGTACAGTGTTTGTTGTTGACATATGTCCCTTCAAGACATATTTTTGGGCCCTGGTTGTTATGTTGATAGATTCATGATTATGTTGGTCTTGGATTGTGATGACGTTTACATGATTGTCTACAACTGATATATGATTGATGGTGTTATTGTAAACATGATTGATACGCACCCCATGGGTATCATTTGAAGTTGAAGCTCCATCTTTGTTGTAGTTTGGAAGAGGATTCTTGAAAGCTCCATGGTCACCATTTGTCTTGAGACCATCCACTGTTAAATCACCTCTATCAATCATGTCTTGAACAATGTTTTTCAATCTCATACAATCATTTGTTTGATGACCTTTGTTGCGATGAAAATCACAAAAGTGTGAGTCATTCCACCAAGGTGGTTTGATTTGGGGTTCATAGTTGTTGATTGCTGGTAAAGAGATGATTTTGTTTGCCAAGAGTTCTCTGAATGCTGACTCCAGTGATTGTCCTAATGGTGTGTAGATGCGCTTTTGATAGGTGTTGGTATTACCCCATGAGTTATTATTAGGCCCTCAATTGGTGTTATTGTTTTGAGCATTGTTGGTGTTGTTTGTGTTATTGGTGTTGTGTTGATTGGTATTAGGTGTGCAAGTGTTAGTGTCAGGGTTAGCACCTTTGGGATTCTTTGTAGCTTGAGGATTTCCTGATAATGCGAGCATGGGCTGCTTGGATTTTGGATCATTTGGTTCATTGCCTCCTTCATTTCCATTGTTTTTATTTCTGGTCCAAAACCTAGATTTGTCTAAGTTGTTGTTGTTTTGATTGTTGTAGTTTGATAAACCTGCTCCTTCTTTAAAGAATTTGAGCGTTCCTTTCTTGACACATGCTTCTTCCACTTGAATGTCATTTTCTATTAGTTTAGCAAAAGATGTATGCATTAGAGCTTGAGCCTATAACTCATCTCACTATTCAAGTTATCGATGAAAATTTCCATTTTCTCCTTTTCAAGAATATCGCGAGGATATCATGAAACCATACGATGCCAACGTTGAAGGAATACCATGAATGTCTCATTGTTTTATTGTTTGGTATTACAGACATCTAGCATGGTGATAGCATGTTGAATGTTATATGAATACTGTGTTATAAACTTGTTGACTAGTTCATCAAATGATCTGACAGGAGGTGTGATCTTGGATAACCATTCCATCATTTGTCCTCCCAAGCTTCTTGGGAATAACCTCATCAGATGGGTGTCGTCATGATTGAATTCAAGACTCATTGTGCAGAATTCTTGAACATGATCATGAGGATCACTTTTCCCATCGTATTTGTCAAATTTTGGAATGTCTGAGTTTGGAGGAAAAGGCACCATGTTCAATCTTCTATCAAATGGATAAGGACAAATTTCATTTAATGAGTACCGTACTGTCATTCCTTGTTGCATGTCTTGCATTTGTCTTTGTAACATTTTCATTTGTTGAGTAAGAGAAACCAAAGGCGTGTTATTTTGCTGAGGGAGAAACTCTTCCCTTGTATTAGTTCTCAGTTGAAATGGAGTGTTGAATGGTATATTTTGCTCTGGAGTGTCTAGCTCGGGTATATGCATTTCTGGTAAACGTTGTTTTGGAATGTGTTGCTCAGGTATGTTTTGTTCAGGATCACAAGTTTTCTCTTCTCTTTGTTGTTCTTGATATGCATATTGTTGAGATCCGGTTCTAAAGATGTTTGCGTCTAAATCTTTTGGAAGTTTAATGCCTTTACTTGTGAGCATGAGTAGATATTTCTCTTTGTCATTTTCCATGAGTCTTTCCACAAGTTTTTGAAAGGAAGCACTTTCTTGACATTCTCGAAGGAGTTCTTCTGTGATTTTAGGCTCTTCTAGATGTGGTCCTTCAAATGGATTAGATAACCTTTGAGTCATGCTTGATTCTAGTGTTGCTTTGCTTTGTTTGTTTTGTTTAGAGTGAGTGACGGGCATTTTAGTAGAAGCTTTCTGTGACAAAGGGGACAAAATCCTCTTTGATATGTTGCTCCGGGGTTGGTGGTTCAAATCGGGGTGTTTTGTAAGTGATGCACTTGTCAGGAAAGAAGGATGGATTGATATTTCCTCCGCAGTTTATGATTTGACTGAATGCGGATTTTTGACAATATGCTCTAGTCTTCAAAGGCTCTTTGTCAAATTCGGTGGATTTGTTCTTGATATAGCGTTGAACATGATGAAGAAAAGTTCGATGAGATTTGAAAAGTTGACGATTGATGTACAAAAATTTATTTCTTTTGAGAAATTTGGAAAAACTTGGTTGTTGTTTCTTCAACGTGGTGTTACGATAAATATTCTTTCTTCTCAGAATATGGGGATTAGTCATGCATAAGTGATCAATAGTTTCCTTTAATTTGTTTTGGATTTATTTGATCTTGCTTTGAAAACTCAAGTTTTACTTTATCAAAGTGAAGGTTTAGATGCCCCCTCATGACAAAGCATGTCAAGTGATATGGATAAAGTCTCTTGATATGGAAACTTGATTTGACAACCTGAGATTTTTGAACAAGTGTTTTTGAGATAAAATATGTGAGATGATAAAGGACTTATTTGTCACTTGCGATGATGTTTCTTGATTTTGATAGGATAGATATGTTTATCGTGCAACCAGTTTTGGATTCTGGACAACTTTTGTTTGACACAAAATTTTGCTCAAGAAATAGTTTTTAACGCTTCATTTTGGTATTCTGATTTGATGAAAATGAAGCTGATGAAAGGATATTTCAAAAATGTTTTCTAAATTTTCTAAATTTTCCACTATTTTGCCCCCTATTTTTTGGGTTTGGGATTACGCACTAAAACAAAGACTGAATGCGCTACAGAAATTTCTTGATGTGCTAGGGAGAAGACCCCACGCGCTAGGCTGCCCTGGTCTATGCGCTAATTTTAAGATTGTGAAAATTTGTTTTCTATTTTGCTTAAAAGATCATGCGCTAGTATGGGCCTGCCACGCGCTAACTGACAAACCTAATGCGCTAGTGTTTGACTCCCACATGCTAAGCTAATGCTTTCATGCGCTAGGTTGTTTTTCAAACACGCTAACTATTTAATACTGCTCTTGAATTTTAGTGACATGCTACTGTTAAAACTGGATGCACTAAAGTGAAGATTTGATGCGCTAAAAGAAGTACCACATGCGCTAAGAAGTTGTTCTCATGCACTAGATTGCCCTGATATTTTCTTTTGTCTGGTTGTTGCAATTTTTGAAATTTGTTTTGAGTTTTTCAGTATTGATAGATGATTTTTTGAAGTAATAAATGTAAACACAGCACCAAAGAGACAACCATTTTGCCTAATCTAACAATAAGTGTATGTTCTGTGAGGATGTGTTCAAATCCCCAATGTTTTAACAGGTTTGGATACAAATAATACACTTCAAAAAGACTCTTTATTCAAGGGTCATAAATAATACCAATGCCCACTAGTCTCGATACTCCGTCAGCTCAAACAGCCATGTCACCCCCTAGGGGGTGCCCATTTTTTTGCCTTTTGTCAGAAATTAACCCAAAATGAATTGCTTCACAATTGAGTAGTTATCTTGGGAGATATATGGTGAGCGATCTTGGGGGCGAATTCTTCCCCACCCTTGCACTATGATATTATAAATGTCTAGTTACTAACTCGGCTCAAGGTTTCTACTTCTAAGGTTCTTAATCAGCCTTTCTGTTCGGCCGTCAGTGATAAACTCCCTTAGGAGGCTTCCCAACCTTTAGAACAAAGGCTTTACATATTTCAAGGATACTAGGGGAAGGCTAATCGCTGGGCACAACCATTGAAAAGGACTTTCGTCACTTTCCATTTTTTATTATAGTGGGTTGGAACACTTGGTGTCAAAGTTGTTTCCCACTTAGGTCATTCCCTTCACACCGGCCATAAATGGCTTTAAGAGTTGATTTCAACTCCTCGGGAAGGCAGGGCTGCTAAAGGATGTAAATGCTTGAAGTACAGAAAGCTTCAAAGTAGTCTGACTTTTTGATTACCCAATTAAGGGGAGAGCATATGCCTTCTACTTTCGAGACAAGGCAAACAAAGTTCTTTTTAGCCCTTCAATTCAGTGATTTGCTAACTTCTACTTGGAGATGTTGCTCCAACAAGCATGGTGTTCTTTTTATTTCCTCAAAGCAATGATTATCTAATCTAGCAAAAGAACCTGGTCAATAAAGCAAAATTTTGATCTTGGTCAACAAAAGAAAATCAGTAAAAGGGGAATGACTTCCCTCTTTTGTTTTGATTACAATAGGACAAGTGTGATTCTTTTACTGTGCAAAAATTGAAGTGAATCCTTTTATACACCAAAGGATGGTGAAGTTCTTTTTAGAGCTTTTTGCAAAATGAAAAGTTGTCTTGTTCATCTTAATAACCCAAAAGAAAAGTTCTTCTCTTATGAAAGCAAGAAAGATTTTTTATTGTAGTTCTTTTTAGGTACCCAAATGAGATGTGAATTCAGTTTTAAGAAAAATTAAAAGAAGTTCAAATTTTAACTAACTTAACTAAGTTAGTCAAAGCTCTAAACTATCTTAATGGTATTAAAATTGAGCTCCTATCTGCAAGAAAATCATAAGAACCTTGCAAAATAACAAGCAAAAAAAATGTTAGATAACTAGTGGACTTCAACAAGTCTAATTTTTAGTTTCTGTTACAAATTAGTTTTCTCTTTTCTATCTGTGATGCACTACAGAACAAATTGTACGCGCTACAAAATAACAGTGATATGCTAAAAGAAGGTAGAAATGTGCTATACTATTTTCCAGATGAGCTACTCTGTGTTTTGGAGGCACTGCTCTATTTTTCTCTCGCGTCGAGACCTACAAGAAAATATTAGTGGGATGATGCGCTAAGATAAAGAATTCACGCGCTACAAAATGGACCCAATGCACTGAACAGTAAGCGAGATGCACTAGACTGTTAACCAGATGCGCTAGGGAATGTTTCCCACGTGCTGATTCTTGTTTCCCGCGGACCTGAAAAGTGGTTAAATTCAAAAACTGATTTGATATATGGGGTCGGGCCCCACGGTGGGTGCCAAAAATGTATGTGGGGAAAGTGGGTTGATAGAACTAAAAATGTGAAAAATGAAGCTCTAGGGAGACATGTCCACACACCCACATGACTTCTTGGTGCAAGCTATGGACTCATGAAGTATGGCTCAACTTCCCAAGTTTGGTTCCATGGTTCTCTATCTCACAAGGTCCCTCAAACCAATGTTTTTGCTCTCAAATCACTGAGAAAAATGGTTTAGGGATGACAAATGCAAGAACGAGGGATGTTTTAATTGATTTTACAATGAAATGCATCCTAAGCTATGCATGATCTTAAAAGTGCAATAAACTAGATTATAAGATGACAAGGTTAGTATAAAAACTATCCTAACATGATATATTAGTCTATGATTGAGCTAAATGATAAGGAAAATACTCTAAACATGCATATTTAGATTAATTCCTAGTTAAAAGAGAGGCTAATGATGAGCATAAATGATATGTGAAAGCTTGAATGTATTTGAACATAAGTATGATGCTAAAGAATTGGATATGAAAATGGAGGAATGAGAGCTCTATTTATAGCAAAAATAGGGCAATGGATGGTCAGGATTGAAAGAGATAATCAAGGGTTGAGTTTGAAAGTTGCTCAATCCATGTTTGCAATTGGCACCAATGAAATGGTGACAAATGTCAACATAAGACTGGTTGAGAGAAGGGGTTCGAGACATTAAATGCCTGAGAAGACCTCATGGTTACCTTAGGGGTAAGGGTTAAGGTTAAGTTAGGATTACCCATTGGATCAAGCTTTAATCCTAAGGATAAACTCTTGTACAAAAGATTAAGGGATAACCATGGTCAAAGCATTGAAGGCTTGATGAGACCCTTGGGTTACATGGAGGTTGAGTTTAGAGAAAGTCTCTAATCATGCCATGAGGTTGAGTTAACCATTAATGGTTTGGGAGACTTAGAAAATTAAGTGGTTGAAGCCTTTAAGGGTTTTCAAAGACTTTGAAGGTTTGAGAAGTGACCTCCCCTTGCTTAGGGATGTGACAAAGTTTAGGAGATGGGTTAGGCTAATTAGAAGTGATTAGAAGAATCTAGAAGGGGTTAGGAATAGGGTTTAGGAGGCAAGTGGGAGATGTAGGATTTTGCAAGTGGATGGAGGGATAATAGGATTTAATTGAAATAAAATGAATTTAATTCAATTTGGTTGTTATTGGGGAAATTAAATAAATTAGATTTATTCAATTTTGGATAACTATTTAATTAAATTTGAATTTAATTAAAAGTGGATAGAAGCGATTTAATTGAATAAAATGAGTTATTCATTAAATGGTAAAAAGAGGCCTAGTGAATTTAATTTAAATAAATTGAGTAATTTACTTAATTTAAATAGAGGAATGTGGATGATTCAATTAAATTGGATTTAATTAAATAGAGAAATGAACATAAAATATTCATTTAAGAATATGGTCATTTTTATATGTCTACATATATATATATGTGTGTGTGTGTGTGTGTGTAAGTATTTATATATATATATATATATACATATACATATATATATATGTATGTATGTATATGTATATACATGTACATATATATACATATATACATATATATACATATAAATAGATATATATACATACATATACATATATATGTATATGTACACATGTATATGTATATGTATATGTATATACATATAAATTGGAAAATACAAATTAAATTCTACAGACAACTGAGTGTAAAAAATTAAAAAATTTTTTTAATATTAAAATAAAATCTGCCTTTAAACCCCCATGTTCCCCACTTCAAATCCGCCTGCATCCATGAAAACGTAGGCCAGGTCAAATGCACAGTCCCCCAATTTAATCTTCCCTGTCAAATCAATTTTATTTATATTATTAATTCGATTAATAATATAAATAAAATTGATTTGACAGGGAAGATTAATAATATAAATAAAATTGATTTGATAGGGAAGATTAAATTGGGGGACTGTGCATTTGACCTGGGCTACGTTTTCATGGACGCGGGCGGATTTGAAGTGGGGAACATGGGGGTTTAAAGGCAGATTTTATTTTAATATTAAAAAAATTCTTTAAGTTTTTACATTCAGTTTTTTGTAGAATTTCATTTGTATTTCCCAATTGCTAGGTCAAGAGAACATGTTATTTTTCGTTGTAATTATTGCTAGCAACTATTCTACTCCTCATCTAATTTAGGATAAACAATGTTAAGACATGGTTAGAATGTGATCAAAATATTAAGCACTAGGAATAAAAGAACTTTTTTGAATTTAATTTAAGATAATATGTTAGAGATTTGTTTTTAATTTTTTTATGAATTTACACTTTAGTGAGAGAATACCTCTAAGGGATTATTTACCCTATTTAGATTGATTTAGGCTTATTAAAAATTGTAGTCATTCAATAGATAAAATTTGAATTTGAATAATCAAAATTTAAATACAACAAAAAGAACATTATAGCTTAAAAATTTATGATAGAAAATACATGGTGATGATGCCTTATATTAATTTTCCCTTTAAATACAATTTGATTTAAATGTTTGACATCCAATTTCTCTAAGATCTAATAAGATCAAGTTGTTTTTTATTATATTAGCAGGGAGAAGGCCTTGAACCTATAAAACAACAAAATCAGAGTACAACAGAAAAAGAGTTGGCATCAAATAACCAGTCAAGAAAGCCCAATCTGTTGTTCCTCAAAAGTAATAAAAAATTAACATGATTCTATAACTAAGCATACTAGAATATTAACTAACTACCACCTTTCGAGTATAATAAAAGTAATATGAGTATCAACAATACTAAGAACTTTAATTATAGAAACCGTCTTCATAAAAGTTTGATTTAAATAGCACACAAGCCTCATACTATCATATATACAAACTCCATCATCTATTATCGTAAGAAGAATGTTAAACATAACAAAAACTAAGCATAATACTTTACTCATTGTTGATCATACTCCAATTTCACTAAAGCCTATTAACCTGACTCACCTAGGTATCCTCTTGATTGTCATCCCTATCTTCACTGTCCTTGTCCATCTTTCCCTCCTTTTCCATCTTCCTTTCTTTCTTCTTTATCTTTATGTATCCTGACACTACCCTCATAGCATCCTTCCTCATGATACCATTCGCGATAGTGTAGAGCAAGCCAAAAGCCTCACATATTTTATCAAAATGCTACCTGTAGTCATTAGTTTTCTCTTCCAAGTTCAAGACTCTCTCCTTAAGCTCCATAACTTGACCCTCCAAGTTTTTGCTACTTTCTTCCTCTGATGGTAGACCCAGTGAACAAGGAACCATCTCTACATCCTCTTGAGGACTTGAAGGCTATGAGATCTGGTAGAAATCCTTAGATTCACTCTCTTCTTCCATCTCCTCTTTGTATTGTTCTTCTTGTTCCTCTTCTTCATCTTGAAACTCTTCCTCCTCTGAATTCTAATTAGATATATCCTTTGTTTCCTTTAGGTTAAAGGCTTCCTTGAGATTAGTGGTTGTTTCCTTAGTCTTAGGTACAATCTTCTTCACCTTTGTAGGTAGCCTAGCATATCTTCTCTCCCCTAAACTACCCTTCTTCCCCTCTCTTTCTAGTATCCTCTCCTTCTCATTCTCTGATTCATGCAAGTCAACATCAATTGTGATTCTCTTCCTAACTGAGTCCTTCTCTATCTTATTCACTTTGGCAAGGCTATTTTTGGGGGTATCCAATTTTCTTTTGTCGAGGTTAAATTTTAAGGAGGGTGACCTCAAGGGGCTCAATTTCTTGCAACATCAACATTTTCTTACCCTAGAGATTAGCTAGGGGTGGAATCAGGAGAGTGTAGGGATTTTGACTCAATTAAAACTATTTTCATAGAGGAATCTTGCTTTTTCTTTTCAGGTTGATCACTACTAGGTAAAGAGAGCAGACAATTTCAGTTCGGGGAATGGTCAAAGGCATATTTGTACATCCAATAGATTAAACCTTGGTGGAGTGGTGGATTTGCCCCATTTGCAATACAAGACTCTAGGGATGTAAACATGAAATAGGGTAGGTTAATTCTTTCATCGTGTCTTATATGATTTAAGATGGGGAAATGGTACCCATGAATTGAAGTGTAGAGACCCTCTAATGTGAAATATTTCATTATAAAATAAATAACTATGGGATAGGCATTTGGGAGAGCAGAGTGACCATACCCATTTTGAACCACCACTAATCATTCACCCTTCTCAAATAACTTCTTCATGTAGGATTTATAATCACCACTACTTCGCTTCTCCACTTTCTCCCTGTAATGCCCGCCAAAATACCCTAGAGAAACTAAACATCTAACATGAAAATGGATTAAATTATTTTTTAATTTAACATCTAATAACAACTAATTTAACACATAACATCTTCATCTAATTAAATTCATTAACCATTTAACCAATATGAACATACATCATTGCATATTTCATCAAATAACACAAGCGGAAATAACATAACATCATTAACCTTTCTCTAGGGTACTTCAACATCATTACTTAATTCACTACCATAATGACATCCTACACACATGATAAGCATATTCCATCTTGATTTAATGCATCATATTTAATTCCCTAACCATGAGATATGCAACCTACTACATTATTTATCCCTCATGATATGCATGCCATTATATCATTCTGCTAACATATTAAATTCCTATTTTAAAATGCAAGACAATTCCCATATCCTACATTCATTTTATGCACCAAAATAAAATGTTTTCTAACCCAACTTCTCCTATACAAATGCTATTTTCCTTTTCATGACAATGCAATCCTAATGCATAGATATAATCCATCCTTACTAATCCAAATACTAATACATCAATTGCAACTAATTCTAGCATGATCATCTATCTTATCATCAATTCCAAATGAATGATGCAATAATCTTAATGCAACTCCCTACTTACAATTCTTTCACGATATGCATAATTTCCTTTCTACCATGCATCTATAAGAATCATTCATCTTCACTAGATCTAATTAACATCTTCTAACATACTCATTTCTTACTCTATGAATATTCCTCTTCTAAGATTACTCTACATTCTATCTTGCTTTCTAAACATTCTATGGAATAATACAACTAAACCACAATGCAAGTCCATTTCCATTTCAATCATAATCCATTTTATTTCCATGATACATAATATCACATCTCTACAATAGTAAAATTACATCCCTAATTTCCCATTACAAAATATGATCTAATTCTAATTTCCAACTACAATTCATCTTATAAATACAAGTACATTGAATACATCATGAGCATAGCTCTTCCTACTACAAGATTTCAACTACTACATATAAGGATATTACATTACATGTATTCCATCTTATCCATTACACAAATCTACTACAAGGTACAACCATAATCATCATGAAGGAGATTCCACACCCATGCATAAAGAATCCAAGAGAACATCCCAATGGCTAAAAACCACCAACCACCCAACCATGTGGAACCAAAGGAACCACCCCCCATGCTAGGAGATGACACAAGGTCCCAACACATACTCTAAACATAAGTTGGCATCCTAACGAAAGAGACTAACCACACAAGGACTCTCATGAAAGAACTCACACAATACAACAAGAATAAACTCCCAGTGGCGTATAACTCATCAGGACATAAATGCATCCAATAAGGCATAATCATAAATCATAAAGGGGCATACATGTAGGAGTGGAGTGTCATCACATGCCATCCTCAAAACATAATAACATAAGGCACTAGATTGATGGACATGTGGATCCATCTCAACCAATGAGAGACTAAGGGAGATTAGCTTATCGTCTTCACGACCTTCTCATGCTTATCCCAAAACATCCTCCCTAGGACTAAGTCACGAGGCCCAAATCAATTTATTATCTTATTAATGAATCTAGCTACCCAACCCATCAATTATTAGGTTATCACTTATTTATAAATCATGGTAAACTCCAATGTGCCTTGGTGGTCTAGACTTCATGCATCCTTACAAGGAACCTCATGCAATCTTATCTCTCATGACCCCGGTCATCACAAGGAAGCCCACTCCCCCTAACATGGCCCAAAAATAAGTCACAAGAGGATCTAAACCAAAATAAAACATGAAAATAACACTCATATGCAGCCAATAACTTCCACACATACTCTCACAACATATACAAGCCTACAACAACATCAAATATAACAAAATGAGCCTCTTGGCCAATAAATACAAGGCATCACAAAGCCATTAAATTTGCCATCAAATCTGCCATCAAATAAGAAGATAACATCACAACAAGGCCAATCCACTTTCTGGTCCCAAAAAAACAATATGACTTACTCATCAACCATGGCTCATGAACATGGAGAGAGTCTAAAATATCTGCAAGGACATGGAGAGGTAAATATACATAAATCATCAAAATACATCAAAACTGATCAAAGCCAAATCTGGAAAATATCAGCAGACCTCATTAAAGCCTCTGGTTCAAAATTCAATTAGAAAAAAATAATCAAAATAAGCAAAATTGTGAAAAATACATAAATTAGACAGGTTCGTGCATTTACCCAATAGGTTAGTGCTTTTATTCAATAGGTTAGCTCTTTTATTCAATAGGTTAGCTCTTTTGTTCAATAGGTTAGCATTTTTGTTCAATAGGTTAGCGCATTTGTTCAATAGGTTAGCTCTTTTGTTCAACAAGTTAGCTCTTTTGTTCAATAGGTTAGCACTTTTGTTCGAACAACGCAAATGCATAAATTAGACAGAAATACTCTAAAAACTTACGACAGAAAAATAAAATCTTACACTTAACCAAATTTTACGAAACAAAGACCAACAAGGTCGCCCAGAAATAAGGAATAAAAGAACATAAATGAAATAGATAGATACAAACTATAAGTCAAGTTCTAAAAAGATTTCCTTCACGACAAAACACATACAAAGCCACCTAAAACACTTAGAAACTCCAATACAATCGAATCAAAAAACCTTTAGACTAAAAGACTCACAAAGGAAAAACTATTCACACTACCAAACAATCAAATGGCTCAACAACCAGAGATTCACACAGAAATTTCACAGAGCTGTGAGACGACATGTACAAGAAGCCAAAATATAATTTCCAACAGACTATATAAAAACTCATATAATATAAAGTTTCTCCCCAAATATTTATTTCCAAAACTATATAAAAACTCATATAATAAACATTATTTTCAACCCATCTCCCAAAAAAATATGCAGAAATGAAGCATACAAGGAAGCCATTAAAATAAAAATAATACAAAGGCTCAAAGCTACAACCTACAACCAAAAGTGATAAAATGTAGCTGAAGAAGAGCTCCCCCCAAAGACGAGCCAAAATCCAACCAAGCTCCAGCCAAAATCCAAGTGTAAATCCAAAGGCAAAGGAAAAATGCTTGTAAGAAAAAATTTCAGAGAATAGCCAACCCGAAAAACATCACGAGAATGAAAATAAAAAGCAAACAATAATCAAAACCCTAGCCTCAATCTCAACCAATCAAAATATTATATTTTGGAATATATTTTACCACCCCACCATATATTATAATTTATTCTCCCATTTGGAATTTAGCCAATGAGAGTAAAGGGTAGGTATAGTAAATATAAAATATATTTATCCAGCAAAGTGGTAATGTTTTATTATTATTTTAATTTAATGTGTTCATACACCCCACTTAGGAAATAAAAGTCATACTATTAAATAAACACAAGCTATAAATAAATAATCCAAATGGGGATTAAAATTAAATAAACCAAAAGATAATAAAATAAATTAAAGAACCAAATAAATATTAGATATCAAATAAATTCTAAACCATAGAAAATCAAATAAACAATTAAATAATCAAATACCAATAAATATTAAATCACAAATATAAAATAAATATTAAACAACAATAAAGCTTACTAAATATTAAATAATCATAAAATCAATAAATGTTAATTATCAAATAAATATAAATACCAAATAATTAAATACTCAAAACAAATAAATTAAATACATCAAAATAAACGTTGCTAAATATATAATTGCATGCAACCTATTATTAAAACTATTTGCAATATATAGGAGCGGGAGAATGGAGCGACTTTGAATTTGAATTCAGGACAGGGTGGGAAACCCTGTAATGGAGAGGCAAACCAGGGAGAGGGTGGAAAGGATGAACCTCGAGACTGCCCTGATTCCTCTGAGCTGAATGGAAAGGACCCGGTGGATGGGGACCCACAAGGTGGCGACAAGCCTCTTGATCCTAATGGGGGGAAGGGAGAATCACATGTTCGAGATAGCCCAAGGTAGGGACCTATTGGAAAGGACATCGGTCGGTCGTGGATGTCTCTATTCGGTGTCAAACTGAGTAGAAAGTCCTCGCTCCCTGCAGTTCGTAATATCTTAGAACCAAAAAAGGGCAGATTTGCTATTGAAGTTCTAGATCCAGTGATTGAGCATAACAATAACCTTATGGCACTGACTTTGGTTGGAAAATTTTTGGGCCCGAGACCAAATATTGATGTTTTTAGGGTATTTGCTAAACGTAAATGGGTGCTTAAAGGTCAAGTGGAGATCACTACCATGTCCAAAGGTGCGCTGTCGATGTCCTTTTCATGTGAGGAAGACATGTTTAGGGTGCTTTGTGATGGTCCCTGGTTGATTGGAAAGTCCACGCTTGCTCTGCAAATGTGGTCACCTAAGATGGACCTAAATGAATCTTTTTTTGTTCAAGCTCCTATTTGGGTCAGATTGTCAGGCCTTCCACTAGAGTTCTGGGTGAAGATGTTTTTAAAGGAATCGCTAGTTCCTTTGGGGAACTCTTATCTATGGGTCCTATCACAATGACTAGAAGAAGACTCACCTTTGCAAGGATTTGTGTGGGAGTTATGCAAGGAACAGATATGCCTTTGTCTATTGAGATTAACTCTAGATTGTGGAAGTGGGTCCAACCTATTGAATATGAAAGTGTCCCTTTTTCATGTTTTCATTGCAAAAAATTGGGGCATATTGCTAGAAAATTCCCTCTACAAGTTGTCAAAGAGAAAGAGAAGAAAGACAAGACAACGCAATGGAGAGCCAAAAATCTTGTTAAGAAACCGATGATTGCCAAAAAAGAAAAAATGGTAGAAGAAGCTCAGAGTGTAATCATCCCTGACACCTTCAAGCAACAGGGGAACATTAATTTTGAAAACCCTGAAAACCATTTGCTTGAAGAAGGGAAAAAGGATGAAATAGACAAAGATGAGAGAGAATGATAAAATACCAATCAGGAGGAACAACAAAGTGATAACTTGGAAGATGGAGAAATACAGGTGGTTTTGTAGATCAAGGAGGAAGCAGATTCGAATTGTACTATGGAAAACACTAACAGAGATGGCCCTAGATCTGACTATGAGGATGCCCAAAGTTGTGTGATCCTTGGAGGGATCTCGTCATCAGAATCACAACAATTGGTAGATATGGTGAAATCTACCTTCCAAAAGTCGCCATCAACCTCATTGCTTAATATAAGTGCTAAGTGGGCTGAGGATGATGATGTCAAGCAGAAGACAATCACCCAAAACAACAAAGAGGAAGATATCCAGAATAATGAAGTTGCAGAACAAAATAAAGTTGGGAAAAAGGGGCCGAAATCTAACCCTCAGGTTACTCCAGTCAAGACAAGAAATAGGACTAAAGTCAATATGGGTTTTATCCCCTCTCCCCCTAGAACAAGATCAGCAAGCCAGATCAAAGATCAAGAGGAAAGCAAGAATATAGAGGATGGTACTCAGATGACCATCCTTGAGGTATGTTCCCTAAAAAGAAAATGAAAGTTATTTCATGGAATATAAATGGATTGAATAGTCCACATAAATAGGATGTTCTTAGAAATTTAGTTAGAGAGCATAAACTGGATATTGTTCTTATCAAAGAAACTAAAATGACTAAAGAGAAAGTTTACAAGATTAAGCTTTTTAAGGATGGTGGTGTTTTAGGAGGTAGCTTGGATGGTTCTTCTAGGGGCATTGCCATTTTCTAGAATCTAAGGCGTGTTACTGGGGTGCCTGTTAAGCAGGATAGTAATTTTGCTTTTGTTAGGTTTCATCATTTAGCGAATGGTACTTCTTGGCTCTTGACTAATATTTATGCCCCTAATAATAGACCCAGTAGATGTAAACTTTGGAAGAAGCCGGAGGCCATTCGGTCTCTTTTTAAGGATGAAACATGGATGGTCATGGGGGACTTCAATACCCATCTCCATGATAAAGAGAAGTTTGGGGGCATCCCTTCTCAGTTAGAAAGCAAAATGGACCTACTGAATTTTATTAATAACTAGGGTCTACATGATATAGATCTCTAAGGTGCCAATTTTACCTCGACCAACCGAAGGGTGGGGGGAGATCTTAGTCAAGTCAAATTAGATAGGGCCCTAATCTCTAATGACTGGTTTAGCCATTATCTATGCTCCCTGTTGGTTGTTTCTCAGATTGGTTCTGACCAATTTCCTATAGTTTTTGTGGCAGAGAATATAAGTGTTAAAAGAAACTTCCTGTTTAGATTTGAAAGGATGTGGTTGGACCATCCTAACCTTGAGAAGGCCATTGAGGAGTGGTGTCAATTGATGTCAAAGGTACTACGGTGTATAGAATGGTGAAAAAATTAAGGCATGTGAAAGATAATATTAAGAAATGGAACAAGGAAGTAATTGGGGAGCTTTTTGTTGCCAAGTCCAAAACCCAGCTTGAGCTAAAGGAAATACAAGATAAAATCCAAACCAACGGATATAATGAAGTGTCTATAAGAGAGGAAAATGAAGTTCTTGTAAAGTGTCATAAGATCATCAGAAGTGAAGAAGAATTTTAGAAACAACGATCTAGATCTCTTTGGATTAAAGTTGGGGACAAAACTACCAGGTTCTTCCATATGACGGCTATAAAACATAAGGCTGCTAATAGGTTCTCTAAATTGAGAATTGGTGGAATTGAAACAAGGAAGGATGATGAGATTGGAAATGAAGCCAGGAATTTTTTCAAATCTCTTCTCTCAGCAGATAGCGGTCTGGATGATCTTTCTCAGAGGACCCTCTTAGAGACCATTCCTTCCATCATTAATGATGTTCAGAAAAAGGCTTTGGTGGCCATTCCCTCTGAGGAGGAAGTTAAGAAAGCAGTTTTATCCTTTGATGGAAATAAAGCCCTAGGTCTAGATGGGTTCCCGTTGTTCTTCTTTCAATCCTTTTGGAACATTCTCAAATTTGATATGGTTAAAGGAGTGCAGGAATTTTGGGGGGCTAGAATTATCTTAAAGGAACTCAATGCTACTTTTCTGGCTTTGATTCCCAAATGTCCTAGGGCTGATTTAATGGATCAGTTTCGACTGATGAGCTTATGCAACTCTTTCTATAAAATTATCTTGAAGGTGGTTACTGGCAGACTACTCACGATTCTCCCTTCTATTATTTTGCCCCAACAGAGTGGATCCGTACATGTCAAACAAATCCTTGACTCTATCATTACTATTCATGAAAATATACACTCGCTGATGGAATCAAAGAAACAAGGTTTTTTGATGAAGTTGGACTTGTCTAAAGCCTATGATCGTGTGGACTGGGGCTTCTTGGATAAGGTGCTTGGTGCTTTTGGTTTCTGTGATAAGTTTATGCAGTTGATTGATCAACTTATCTTGACTCCTTCTTTCTCTGTCATTGTGAATGGTGTGCCTTGCCCCTTCTTTAAAACCTCTAGAAGCATCAGGCAGGGGGATCCCATCTACCCTATTCTCTTCATTATTCTGGCTGAATGTTTGGGTAGATTTATTAGCAAATTTGTTTCTCAGGGTCCTCTACTAGGAGTCTCTCCCTCTTCTGGTTTCAAAGCTAGTTCCCACTAGAAATTTATTGATGATACCATCTTAATGGGTACTTCCATAATCAAAGAAGCTTCTACTATGAAGAACCTTCTCAATACTTATAGTTCCTTGGTTGCTTAGATCCTTGGTTGCCAAATTGGAAAGCCCCCATCTATTTACCTGGGTCTCCCATTGGGCACAAAACCTACAGATTTTTTTCAGAATAGTCTTGTTGATAGATTCAGCAGGAAGCTCGCTGGTTGGAAAGGAACCCTTCTTAGTCAAGATAGTAAAATCCAGCTTTTAAAATCTTCTCTCCAGAGTCTTCCATTATATGCTTTAAGCCTCTTCAAAATTCTTGGCAAATTTGCAGATACTATTGAGAAAATTGAGAAAGCTTTCCTTTGGTCCAAGGTTGAGGAAAAGAAGAGAGTTGCCCTCATTTCCTGGGAGAATGTCTGCAAACCAGAAAAGGTGGGGGGACTGGGACTGAGAAATATTAGAACCTTGAACAAGACCCTTCTAGCCAAATAAATCTGGAGAATCTATCAAGGACTTGGTGAGTGGAATGAAATTTGGAAGGCTAAATACTTACGTGTGGTCGCTACCATGGAAGAGTTCCTTGCCTTTGATCAGATACTGAGTGGCTCTACTATTTGGAACAGTGTTATCCATGCTAAAGGTATTGTCAGTTTGGGCAAAGTTTGGTCCATTGGTAATAGCAGAATGGTGGATTTCTAGGATGATGCCTAGATTGGAGGAGCTCCTCTCAATGATAATTGTATTTCTCAGATAATCATCCAGACCTGCAAGGATAAGTTTAGTGTTAAAGTTGCTAACTACTGAAGAGATCAAAAGTGGGTGGACCTTAGCTCTATTGATCCTAACTTAAAGAAAGTTAACTTAATGATCAACCATGTTATTATTAATCCAAGAATGGAGGACCAACTATTATGGAGCGGCACCTCTTTAGGGACTTATTCTGTGGCATCTGTTGTCCTTATGTTGGCTCAATCTCAAGACCCTAGCCCCTGCTAGGCTAAGGCCTAGTGTTTAGGTTTGACTCCTAAAATTAATATTTTTTTATGGATTCTTTTGCAAAATAAAATTCTAACCACAGATAACTTGAGAAAGAGGGGCTTCTGCATCCCCAACAGATGCTATCTTTGTCTCAATGATGAGGAATCTGTGAACCATATTTTTATACACTGTCCTTTTGTCCAACCTATCTGGCCTATGTTCTTCCAGCATTGGAGTTTGAATTGGGTATTCCCAAAGGAGATTCAAGATTGTTTCAGGAGCTGGTATTGCAATACAAACAATCTGACCATAAGAAATTTATGGAAGTTTTCCTTTCCACATATCCTATGGGGTATCTCGAAAGAAAGGAATAATAAAATTTTCAAGAATGATACTAACCCCTCCAAGGTGGTTTGGGCTAAGATAACATACAATTTTGTTGTGAATGTGATGGCTAGGGGAGATCATTACTGCAATAGTAAGGAGGTTTTTGATGTACTAAAGAGATGGAACATCCCAACCCACATGGACATAAATACCAACCAACTCAAAAGAAGGATGTGTTGTTGGTCTTTTCCTCCTAATGACTGGATTAAGGATAACTTCGATGGGGCTGCTAAAGGGAACCCAGGAGCAACTGGCTGTAGTGGAGTTATCCAAAATTGTGATGGCTTTTGCATAGGGGTGGTGGCCTTCCCCTTGGGGAACTAGACTAATCATATGGCTAAAGCTATGGGCATCCTCCAAGCTATTAAATTAGCAGACAATCTGGGAGTCAAATTTTTATGGCTAGAGGGAGATTCTAAAAAGATTATCAATTGCCTCCTTGGTAAGCATCAACCTTCATGGATGATTAAAAATATCATTGATATAGCCAGGGAGATGCTTGAGGGATTCGATCAGTGTTACATTTCTCATGATTATAGAGAGGCCAACAGGAGCGCTAATTGGGCTGCCAATGAGGTCGTATAGAGCAGGAAATCAAGATTTGGAATAGCGAGGGGGAGCTCCCTTGAGTGGCATGTGACATTTTAAATTATGAAAGATATCATGGTAAGCAAGGCAGGATTTAACATCATTTCTTGAGATGGTAGGGGTGGTCGTGGCATCATGAAACGGTATTCTATGCAATCAAGAAGGAAGTACAATAGTAATTGCCATATCATCTTGCATGCTTTGTGGGTGCTTTTTTCCCTTTGGAGCAGAAGCTTAAGAAATATCCATTGGCTTCTAGAGGATTCTTCCCTGCTTATTAGAAAGTCCACATTGAAGAGTGGTATTTGCAAGAAATTACAGTTGACAGAAACCAATAAGAACATGGGGGAAAATTGCAAGAGAACGAAGGCAACTAAAATTGATAAATGGTAGGACTGTCCCCAGGTTTGGGCTGTGCTGCAAGAAACAAAAATGACAGATTATATGGAGCGGATGCAAGAAAGATAGATGAAAATCACAAGGATTTTCAAAAAGGGATGGAATAAGGGCACCTTGACCATTGATAATAGGAAGGTAAAGGTGAATGAGACCATGATCGCAGAGGCTACGGGTCTATTGATGGATGGTATTAAGTTCTACAAGGATAGGAAGCTATCGGATGTTGTTGTGAAGAAACTCCCTAAAGATGAGGAGGAGAAAGCCAGGCTAGTGAAGGGAAGTCATACTTACTACTCCCCTAAGGTAATTAAGATGATTTGGTGATGGGTTTTGTTTGCAATTATAGAATTTAATATTTTAGATGGTAGATATACCAGGGTTTACAACTATCATTTTTTTATTCTCAACCATTTCTGGTACAAAGAGAAAATTTCCATCCCCTACTATTTGTATTGTGCCCTAAATGTTGGGATTATGGATGCTATCTCTAATCCCAAAACCAATGCTGCTATGCATGAGGATCTTATGGCGGTTTTGTACAACCACATCAAGAATACCATGGTTCAATTGAATATTGTAGAGGTTTCTGAGTCAGACAAGGAATTGGAAGAATCTGATGATGATGATGGTGAAGGTTATGACACAAAGGCTGGGGTTGAGGATGATCCCCATATCACTAGGTCAAGCAAGCGAAACAGGAAAATAGGGCAAAAGGATCAGGGTAAAGGGTCGGCCAGAAGGAAACATAAGGGGGAGGATGATGACAGTTGGTATGAGGAAGAATACGAGTCTGAAGATGATATTTAGACTGACAGCAAGGAGGTTCAAATCCTCTCTAGCCAAAAGAATAAGGGGAAGACTCTAAGAAGTGATGATTTGGGAGCTAAGAGTCATTCGCCCTTCCCTACTAGTTCTAAGGATAAGGGCCTAGTGGGGGAGGACACCTCCATGAAGGAAGCTAAGAAATTAGAGTCGAAGGAGGTGGATTTGGAGGTGAACTTGGATCCTGCAAGAGACAAGGCCCAGGATGGCTCCCATATGGATATTGACCTATGTTTCAAAAATGACACAGACTACTTCAACAAGATTTTCCTATGGGTTAAGAAGGAAATAACTAGCATAAAAGAAAAACAAACCCAGGAGGCTAGCAAAATTGAAACTTTAGAAGCTATTGGCACTCGTAAATTCAGTTCCCTCCCTGATTGTTAAAGTGAGCTTACCAAGGCTATCGGTAATGCTAAGGAAATCATAAATGCCCAACGTAATAGCTTCCAAATCTTAAAAAATAGAGCTGGGGCTACTGAAAAAAGGCTGGAAGGGGTTGAGAATAAGCTCAAAAAGATTGGGGAGCTGAGTCATAAGATTTTAAAGGTCGCCTCTGACAACATTAAGGTTCTTATTAGCAAGCTTGAAAGTGACCAAGGGGAAAAGGCCTTCAGGGACACCACTGAGATGAACAAAGACACCGTTGAAGATAAGGAGACCGGTCATGGTAGAAGAACTAGCGCTAGCACCAAAAAGAAGCTAAGCCAAAGTAGGGAGATTAGGGAAATCAAGTAGTCTTCTAAGAACATGGAGCAACTAGAGCTAGAAGCTGTCGAGTTGCTAAAGAACTTTACCTAGCCTTGGCTTTTTTCTATTTTTTCTGCTATATTGTCTTTTGGTCCTCTGTGTTGCGTCTTTCTATTGCTGGCTTTTGTTTTCTGGACATCTGTCTTTTCTATGCCTATTGTCTCTTACTTTTTCAATGTGATCTAATGGCTATCTTTTGATTTAATGTTGTAAAGGGTTTCTGGGGCCCTTCAAGACCTGTTTTCCCCTAATTAAAAACATTGCTAAATATTAAACCACACATCAAGAGCCACATAATTACTCTAACATAAACAAGTAAATCAACCATCATTAACCGTGCTCACAACACCAAGAAGACCAAGCTTACTAACTGACATGGCAAATTATGCCAAGATGCTAACGACTCTCAGTGAACAACTTAGACCTAAAGTATGTGAAGAGAAATCATGTCATCTCCAAACTACATAAGCCATTGGAACTAAAGACACTTGGACCTGTGAAGCCAGGTGGAGTCGATGTCTGGTACTTGCAAAGTCTTGCAACCACAAAACGACAATACAACATATAAATATATAGAACAAGCAAGTGATAGAGAATCATGACGACACATCCTGCTCGCAATGAGTGATGTGGAATCATCTTTATCATGAAGACAGTCAAACAATAGTCAAACATATTTCATAAACATATCATCAAATGTAAACATGAAATAGGGTTAGTGTAATGATAATCATAATCAAAACCATGATAAATCTAATCTATCAATAATCCATCACATAGTAAGCATATGGAATCCATCGAGTACATATATCATCAAATCACATGATCAATAATGATGTATCAACATCCATATAGATCATCATAATAGCATATGTCCAATAGTGTCTAACATCAATAATAAGTAACTGAAGCACATGAGTAATCATCATCCAAATCATCAAATATAGTCTAGATAAGTCTATCAAGCATAATATAAAAGTCGACTCTAGTCAAAATAGGTCAAATCAGGGGTGGACACTACACTCCCCTTCATTCTTTAGCCCATTAACTTTTTCTATTAACTCTGGTGACACCATGAAGGAAATTTATCCCACAATGACTTCCCCATTCTGCCATGAATTAGAAAAACTCACAGATAAAGCCCTATTATACCCCTTAATGGAGAGAAAAAAGGGGTCATACCCGCATTAAACAAGGGATCCCAAACCTCTTAATTCTCCTAGAGTGCTTCACAGTTCTTCAGCTCTGTTCTTTTAAGAGGGCCCCCCATGTCGATCTTTTAATTGGTAGAACATAAATAGTTGATATGAAAGCGACTTTCAAAGCAGTAAGGGTTTTTAGAAATTGCTTTTTCCTTCAAACGATACTTCTTGAAAAGGTTATTTTTGGCTTGATGAGTAGCACTGTCCGCACATGTGGGCCTTCTTTTCACATTATGGAAAATAAAGAATATCGAGATACTAGACCACCACATTTCCCACTAATGATTTTTCCATCTCTTAAAATCACCTCTTGGCAAGGAAGGGACAGTCTTGTACAACCAACTAGGCCTTTCAGATTTATATGATAGCCACATCTGCAGCTTGCCAACTTGACAACTTACACATCATCCTAATGATCCAGACAATCAACATCCTACTCATCACATTGTAGGGTTTCAGGCGAGATATTTGAATTTAAATTTTTTTGGCACTCATGGACTTTAAAGAGGAGAAACTGCGATCACCGCTATAGGTTCAAATAGTTGACCATATCATCTAGGGAGGAATTTACCCTCTCCTTGGCCAAAATATGTTTTATCCCATCAGGCACTCCAGATATCTAAAGTAACATCATCCATTTTTTGTTAAACCTAGATTAGCAGCCTCATCTGATGCCACATTTCCTTCCCTTTATGAGTGTTGTACTTTTATTTTCTTAAAGGCACTGAATAGCTTCTTGTATTTTTGAATTATTCCTCTTATCTCCCATAGGGAATTCACCATATCTTTTACAGGGAATTCACCATATCTTTTAGGCAATTGACAACCAGTTTAAAGTTGCCTTTTAAAATCATATTGATGCCTTTATGGTGTTCTAGTCGCATGAGACCCATCCATGCTACCATTGCTTCTTCTTTATTGTTCGATCCCCTTCCTAGATTTGTACAATACCCTTCTATCATGTAGCCTCTGCAATCCCTTATTATGCCTCATACTCCCGATAAGTCTAAGTTTCCTTTTGCGCAACCATCAAAATTACACTTTAGACAGTCATCCTCTGGAGGAGTCCAAATGTATTTTTTTCTTAGGATTATAGTGTGCCAATTCATCCTTTGTAGACTATGACTTATTCCCAATTTTTGTTTTAATCTTAGATCCAATAGGGTTGACATAAATTTTGAAATCTGTAGCTAACCTGCATTAATGCTTTCTTTTACTTGCTACTTTATGATATTAAATAACACCTTACTACTTTTTGCTTCATCCCTATGGACTCTATTATTCTATTCTTTCCATATATTCCAAGCCATAACTAGTGGGATCTAGAGCCAAATATTTTGGGACACATGATGAATGTAAGGACTTAGGGCCCACTGCTCCATAAGATCTTTCATTTTTTCTGGTAGGATCTAGTACACTTTTAAGTCTCCTAATAGGTAATCCCAAATTTCCTTACCATATTGACAATGGAGAAATAGGTGGTTAATGCTCTCTTGGTCCTCATAGAATAACACAAACCTATTAACAAAGGAAAACCCTCTTTTGTTTATCTTATCTATCGTCATAATTCTTCCATGAGTTGTGGCCCACCAGAAATAGTTGATCTTCGGGATCAGGCCTTTAATCCAAATGTTTTTCCAATTGACTATTTCTTTCGGTTCTTCCTCCATATTATGATAGGCAGACTTAAACGAGAATATTCCTAAGGATTTATTGTTCTAAATCCATTCATCCTCCACTCGAGGAGAGAAGAAGGTGCAGTTCGGTAAAAGAGAAGTTAGAGAATTTGTCTCTCTCACTAGTTGGTCATGATAATGGGCTAGCATATCTTCTTGTTGCAACACCTCATCTTCCAGGAAATTCCAATTCGCCTTGTCTCTTTGTCATTTTATGTAGTTATTGTTGGCAATTGACACTCATCCAGTAAGGTGAATTGCATTTAGGGTTGTAATTGATGACAACTCATCTCCAGGTGTTGATAATTCTCATTGAGATTCATTATCTTATCATTTTTCTTTGAATGGGTTAACTGGTATACACTACACACAATACGTATATACATTTTTCTTTATCCTTAATAACCGATTAGTCTTGATACTAGTAAAATATATTTGAAACCTGATTAAGTATAGGACCTGACTAAGATATCTTGTGACCTCGATAATTTCTTTAAAGGAATCTTTGAGAGCGTGTGTGTTGGTATTATGGATGTGTTACATTGGTTTTGTCATTGATGTCAACACTTGTCAACACTTATCAACACTTATCTTTCTGGAGATCTTTGGTTATGTTCACTAGCATGTTCGGTGACTTATGCACAGTCACTGGTATCTGGTTCACCGACAGGTTATATTGTTCACTGGCACTGAGGATGACTTGTTATCATCTGGAGATTACTTGGTTATGTCGAAGACATGGTTTTGACACTTGGTTTTGGTGATTTGATTATTGATCTAATCGAGTTGGCATATTTGATGTTAACCAAAAATTGTTCTAGGTTATGGACTGGCATGTGTTATCTATTCTAGATCAGCACGACACATTATGGAGATGATTTGTTTATTGGTTATTATTGTAAATGCATTGAGCCAACATGATGCATCACATATTGATTCATTTGTAATTGATTTTATTGTAATATTATTAGTGAGCCGACCTACACATTTGGTCTTAGGTTTTGGTATATATGTAAGATCTCATTTGTGAGATTAAGATAGGAATG